>NC_092659.1:21697191-21824691 GCF_032118995.1 Asterias amurensis | reverse complement strand
GCATGGTCGGAGGCACCCCACCCGGCCGGCCTCTGCCGGCGACCCAACCGGTCGCGGGCGCCGCGCCCGGGAGAAGTGCACGCGGCCGAGCGCCGACACCCCCGGGCCCCGCCGCCTCGAGTGCGTGCGGGGACCCGATGGGCACCGCGCCGGCCGCGCTGAATCTCCCGGGCCCGATCTGCGCGGCCCTCCCGTTTGCTTCTCAACGGCTTCACGTACTCTTGAACTCTCTCTTCAGAGTGCTTTTCAACTTTCCCTCACGGTACTTGTGCTCTATCGGTCTCGTGCAAGGTATTTAGCCTTGGATGGAGTTTACCACCCTTCTTTGGGCTGCGCTACAAAACAACCCGACTCCCGGAGGCCCTTGTCCGCGACCGGCTGGCGCCTGCCTGGGCCTGACACCCGCCCTGGGACGGAGCACGCCTCAATCAGAAGGACCTCGGCGCCGGCACGGCCGCGGGGGTGGACTTCCTTACGCCACAGTTCCCTCGAGCCCTCGGTGGGGCCCGGGGATTCGGCGATGGGCTCTTCCCGCTTCGCTCGCCGCTACTAGGGGAATCCTTGTTAGTTTCTTTTCCTCCGCTTAGTGATATGCTTAAATCCAGCGGGTCCTCTCGCCCGACCTGAGGTCGATTATCGGTTCGTGTTTTACTGTTATAGGAGGGGGGGTAGCCCGCGGCCTGCTTGGGAGGCCAAGAACGGGTCGCGCTCCTCACCCCCCCACGGACCCGTCAGCGCGGGCCCAGTGGAAGCTCTCCCTTTTCGGTCTCTCTCCCTCTCCGGTCTCCCGGGGCGGAGCCGGCGGCCACTGGCCGAGGCCCGGAGACTGCGCGCGCGGCGACCCGTCGGACCCCACCCTTACTCCTTAGTTGGCGGAGGACAGCCGGCGATCGTGGTGTGGAGTTGCTCCGGTCGCCCATACAGACAATGGGGGCAGACCGAGACCGACCACGCCACGGCGGGTTTCCTCCCTTTGCCAGGGTTGGGGTTCCTCGTTTACACTCCGGCGGGTCGCCCGCGCCTCCGAGCACAACGGACAGCGCCGAGCCGGTGCTGCCGCCAACGCTTCAAGGCGGGACGTGTTGGAGAGGGGGTTTCTGTGCCCCTTCGGGAGAGTTCTCGTGTGTATTCCACAAAGGCATTACCCGATCTGACGCCTGCAGCCATTAATCCTCGCGGGGAGAACAACCAACTGCTTCTCCTCGCGGCTGCCGGCCGTCGCTCTCGCACCGTGGTATACCCGGGCACCGCGAGTGTATCCGCGGACTCCGGCACGGCGATTTCTATCTGTACTCACGACCCTCAGGCGGACGAGGCCCGGGCCGCGGGGGGCCCGGGCCGCCATGTGCGTTCGAAAGGCCGATGATCACTGCGTTCTGCAATTCACACTGATTCACGCAGCTGGCTGCGTTCTTCATCGGCGCACGAGCCGAGTGATCCACCGCCAAGAATTGTCTAACTCTTGGAAATTCGCTTCTTGTTCGTTCGATCACCAATGAGTGGGTTTATCGTCCCGCGCCCCGTGGTCTCGGGCGCGGGGAAATATGGTCACAGTCCGCGGGACGGCGCGAGATGACTCGATCGCTCCGCCCCGCCCACGACGGGAGCAGCCGCCCGTTTGTGGGGGTGGGAGAGTACGGCGGGCCTCTATTACGCCGTGTCTTCCCTGCCCGCCCCCACTAGGTCGCATTTAAGGCCAGGCCCCGGCGTCCCAGGGCCCCCGGTGGATCCAACAGACCAGGCGCAGCCATCCAGAGCCCGCACCCCAAACCCCGCCGCGGACAGGGCAGGGGGAGCTCCGCGGTGCAACTTGTCCGGTCTCGGATGCCGGCACATGGGCCACTCCCGCGAAACACATCCGGAGACGTCACTGGGGGAGCCCCGCCAGACCGCACTTTCCACCCGATCCCTCCGCCCTCCTCCGTCAAACAAACGCAACATTTTTTTGCCAGATTTTTATATATATATATATTTGTTGTCGTTTTGTTATTTCCTTCGTTTCGGGATCGGCGTGGACATGTACATGGAGCGGCCGTGTCAGGCGGGGTCCCCGCGCTGTGGACCCGGCGCGGGTCCTTGTTTCGTTCCTCGTTAATGATCCTTCCGCAGGTTCACCTACGGAAACCTTGTTACGACTTTTACTTCCTCTAAATGATCAAGTTCGATCGTCTTCCGGGCGCACGAGCGAGGCGCCAGAGGCGCCCCGCCGCGGCCCGTCCGAGGATCTCACTAAACCATTCAATCGGTAGTAGCGACGGGCGGTGTGTACAAAGGGCAGGGACGTAATCAACGCGAGCTGATGACTCGCGCTTACTGGGAATTCCTCGTTTAAGGGAGACAATTGCAACTCCCTATCCCAAGCACGAAGGGGGTTCAGCGGATTGCCCAGGCCTTCCAGACAAGGACGATCACCCGCTGATCCCTTCAGTGTAGCGCGCGTGCGGCCCCGAACATCTAAGGGCATCACAGACCTGTTATTGCTCAATCTCGCGTGGCTGAACGCCACTTGTCCCTCTAAGAAGTCAGCGCCCGGCTCGGCGGCCGGCGCGACTATTTAGCAAGCCAGAGTCTCGTTCGTTATCGGAATTAACCAGACAAATCGCTCCACCAACTAAGAACGGCCATGCACCACCACCCACAGAATCAAGAAAGAGCTCTCAATCTGTCAATCCTCACTGTGTCCGGGCCGGGTGAGTTTCCCCGTGTTGAGTCAAATTAAGCCGCAGGCTCCACTCCTGGTGGTGCCCTTCCGTCAATTCCTTTAAGTTTCAGCTTTGCAACCATACTTCCCCCGGAACCCAAAGACTTTGGTTTCCCGCAGACTGCCCGCCGCGTCATTGGAGTAACGCCGGCGGATCGCCAGTCGGCATCGTTTATGGTTAGAACTAGGGCGGTATCTGATCGCCTTCGAACCTCTAACTTTCGTTCTTGATTAATGAAAACATTCTTGGCAAATGCTTTCGCAGTCGGTCGTCTTGCGGCGATCCAAGAATTTCACCTCTCACACCGCAATACGAATGCCCCCGTCAGTCCCTCTTAATCATTACCTCGAGTTCCGAAAACCAACGCAATAGAACCGAGGTCCTATTCCATTATTCCATGCTCTGCTGTCCAGGCTCACGGCCTGCTTTGAACACTCCAATTTTTTCAAAGTAAACGTTTCGGCCGCGCCCGGCACTCAGTCAAGAGAACCGGGCGGAGACCGAGAGGAAGGCCAGGCGGGCAGTGGCGCGCCTTGCGGCGGACCGCCAGCCTGCGCCCAAGATCCAACTACGAGCTTTTTAACTGCAGCAATTTTAATATACGCTATTGGAGCTGGAATTACCGCGGCTGCTGGCACCAGACTTGCCCTCCAATAGATCCTCGTTAAAGGATTTAAAGTGTACTCATTCCAATTACAGGGCCTCGAAAGAGTCCTGTATTGCTATTTTTCGTCACTACCTCCCCGTGTCGGGAGTGGGTAATTTGCGCGCCTGCTGCCTTCCTTGGATGTGGTAGCCGTTTCTCAAGCTCCCTCTCCGGAATCGAACCCTGATTCTCCGTTACCCGTTACGACCATGGTAGGCGCATAACGTACCATCGAAAGTTGATAGGGCAGACATTCGAAGGATCCGTCGCCGGTGCAGAGACCGTGCGATCGGCCAGGTTATCCAGAGTTCACCAACGGAGCCGGGCGGACCCGGGTTGGTCTTGTTCCTAATAAGAGCACGCCTCCCGTAAGGTCGGCGCTTGATTGCATGTATTAGCTCTAGAATTACCACAGTTATCCATGTAAGGGGATGCGCTCCAAGGAACCATAACTGATTTAATGAGCCATCCGCAGTTTCGCTTTTGAAAGCTTGTACTTGGACATGCATGGCTTAATCTTTGAGACAAGCATATGACTACTGGCAGGATCAACCAGGTAGCACCTCGTGCTGCGGCCGGCGAGCGGGGCTCGCTCGGACCGAGCGGATTCTGCCGGGCTCGGGGCGCTCGAGCCGGCGATCCGTTTCACCAAATGTTTCGGTTCGGTTCCCGGGGGGAGCAGAAGTGCGGGCCCAGGCGCGAGTCTACGGTGCTCGTACCAGCCCAAGCACAATCCGGTCCCGTTTACCCTGCGGGCCAAGGCGCGAGTCTACGGTGCTCGTACCAGCCCAAGCATGGTCCGGTCCCCTTGCCACGCACACACACACACACACGTTTCGGGTCCCGGGAGCAGAAGCGCGTGGCCAAGGCGCGAGTCTACGGTGCTCGTACCAGCCTGCGGGTCAGCTCCCGTCGCCCCTTCTCTCTAGTTCTCTCGTTCGAATCGCCAGGGGGATAGAAATCAGATTCGCCGGGGCGTGTGTCGTCCGCCGCCGTCCCCCATCAATCGCCCGGGAATGGGTGGGCCGTGGAGGCCCGCCCGGCCGGTGTGGTTGCCCGGGTTCGGGAAAGTGCTCAACCTACGCTTCGGCAACTGGGATGCCAGGGGGGTCCCGCTAGCGCTTGGCGTAACGGGCCGGGGCCGTTTTCCCCGGTCCGGTCGGCCTCTCGCGCCCATGCGGGCTTCACTGAATGCCATTGGGTCCGGGATCCGCCCCGGGGTGCGAGACGGCACCGTCCACTCCCGCTTAGGGAACGAGACGGCACGGTCCACACCCCGCGCACTGCGACGGACCAGTCCGGTAGTGCCGACACGGTCCCCCGCTAGGGGAGACCGTCTTCGGCACGCATAAATTCGACGGCGCCTTCCGTGCTACACCACGACAACAAGGTCGGCGGACCCGTGCCGGGGTTTGCCACACCCCGGCTGTCCTACCCTACCCTCGGTCTCTCTCCCTACCTCTCTCCCTCGGTATGATCCTGCCGCGAGGGGTTGCCCAAGCCCCTCGCCTATCGCAGGCCCTGGCTGGCCAGGCACTGCCGTCGGAAGCGTTTACCCGCCCGTGCAACCCGACAGAGCCGGGCCCGCTTCCTACTGCCACGGGCGGGGTGAATTGTCGGCGTGCCCGGCTGGCAGCACCGCCGTTCATTAGCCACCGAGGCCCCGCGGGCCCCTCGATCTACCCGGCGGGGGTTGGGGGTGTCCAAGCCCAGCTCCGGTTCCCTTGACGGAGCAGCGTGCAGGGCCGGGGAGCCCTGCCGTCGGAAGCGTTTACCCGCCCGTGCAACCCGACAGAGCCGGGCCCGCTTCCTACTGCCACGGGCGGGGTGAATTGTCGGCGTGCCCGGCTGGCAGCACCGCCGTTCGCTAGCCACCGAGGCCCCGCGGGCCCCTCGATCTACCCGGCGGGGGTTGGGGGTGTCCAAGCCCAGCTCCGGTTCCCTTGACGGAGCAGCGTGCAGGGCCGGGGAGCCCTGCCGTCGGAAGCGTTTACCCGCCCGTGCAACCCGACAGAGCCGGGCCCGCTTCCTACTGCCACGGGCGGGACGATTTGTCAGCGTGCAGAGCCGGGGAGCCCTGCCGTCGGAAGCGTTTACCCGCCCGTGCAACCCGACAGAGCCGGGCCCGCTTCCTACTGCCACGGGCGGGACGATTTGTCAGCGTGCAGGGCCGGGGAGCCCTGCCGTCGGAGCGACCCTGGACCGGTGGACCCGACTGCCCGGCCCGCTCGATATCTCAGCTCACGTTCCCTTCTTCCGTCGCCGCCGCCCGTCAGGGGGTGGGTTGCCGGCTCCAGGAGCCCCACTAATCGCTCGTCCCGCCACGGTGAGCCGATTTCCCATTGCTTACACTGTTTTGGCAACTTTTCATTTGGCCGACCCCAGATTTTTGTTCTCACCCCCCTAAAGTAGCCCCAGCAGGTTGAGGACTGGTGGCACCCTCTTACCCCTCCCCATCCGCCGGACTCTGGGCCCAAAAGGGTCTCTCGGTTTGGTCACCAACCCCCTCGTGGGTCTCCAGACCCACGAGACGCCTCAGCTCTGAACTCGACCGTTCTCGGAACGCAGCGGGCGCCGCTGTCAGCCTACCGTATCTCTTGAGGACTTTTTGCCTCCGAACTCGAGCCATTTTTCGCGAACTCGTAGAACTGGCCTATCTGTCCGTGTTATGGGCCACTTTTTGGCCAAAGTCCGAGGACAGAAGGCCGACTTTCTCCGGGAGCGTGTTTTGCCGATTTCCTGCCGTCTGCCACGGCCTGATTTTCGTCCCGCCCGGTGGTCACTTTCACCGAGAAAGGCCAACTTGTACAAACCAAGCTCCGGTTCCCTTAACGGAGCAGCGTGCCTGGCTGGCAGGCACTGCCGTCGGAAGCGTTAACCCGCCCGTGCAACCCGACAGAGCGGGCCCGCTTCCTACTGCCACGGGCGGGACGATTTGTCGGCGTGCCCGGTTGGTAGCACCGCCGTTCATTAGCCACCGAGGCCCCACGGGCCCCTCGATCTACCCGGTGGGGTTGGGGGTCCAAGCCCAGCTCCGGTTCCCTTGACGGAGCAGCGTGCAGGACCGGGGAGCCCTGCCGTCGGAAGCGTTTAACCGCCCGTGCAACCCGACAGAGCCGGGCCCGCTTCCTACTGCCACGGGCGGGACGATTTGCCAGCGTGCAGGACCGGGGAGCCCTGCCGTCGGAAGCGTTTACCCGCCCGTGGCAGCCCGACAGAGCCGGGCCCGCTTCCTACTGCCACGGGCGGGACGATTTGTCAGCGTGCAGGGCCGGGGAGCCCTGCCGTCGGAAGCGTTTACCCGCCCGTGCAGCCCGACAGAGCCGGGCCCGCTTCCTACTGCCACGGGCGGGACGATGTTTCAGCGTGCAGGGCCGGGGAGCCCTGCCGTCGGAAGCGTTTACCCGCCCGTGCAGCCCGACAGAGCCGGGCCCGCTTCCTACTGCACGGGCGGGACGATTTGTCAGCGTGCAGAGCCGGGGAGCCCTGCCGTCGGAAGCGTTTACCCGCCGTGCAACCCGACAGAGCCGGGCCCGCTTCCTACTGCCACGGGCGGACGATTTGTCAGCGTGCAGGGCCGGGGAGCCCTGCCGTCGGAAGCGTTTACCCCGCCCGTGCAACCCGACAGAGCCGGGCCCGCTTCCTACTGCCACGGG
Organism: Asterias amurensis; assembly: GCF_032118995.1. Classification (NCBI taxonomy): domain Eukaryota; kingdom Metazoa; phylum Echinodermata; class Asteroidea; order Forcipulatida; family Asteriidae; genus Asterias; species Asterias amurensis. The sequence goes on along the minus strand of NC_092659.1, from coordinate 21,817,687 downwards.
CGGGACGATTTGCCAGCGTGCAGGGCCGGGGAGCCCTGCCGTACGGAGCGACCCTGGACCGGTGGGCCCGACTAGCCCCGGCCCGCTCGATATCTCAGCTCACGTTCCCTTCTTCCGTCGCCGCCGCCCGTCAGGGGGGGTTGCCGGCTCCAGGAGCCCACTAAATCGCTCGTCCCGCCACGGTGAGCCGATTTCCCATTGCTTTACACTGTTTTGGCAACTTTTCATTTGGCCGACCCCAGATTTTTGTTCTCACCCCCCTATAGTAGCCCCAGCAGGTTGAGGACTGGTGGCACCCCTCTTACCCCTCCCCATCCGCCGGACTCTGGGCCCAAAAAGGGTCTCTCGGTTTGGTCACCAACCCCCTCGTGGGTCTCCAGACCCACGAGACGCCTCAGCTCTGAACTCGACCGTTCTCGGAACGCAGCGGGCGCGCTGTCAGCCTACCGTATCTCTTGAGGACTTTTTGCCTCCGAACTCGAGCCATTTTCGCGAACTCGTAGAACTGGCCTATCTGTCCGTGTTATGGGCCACTTTTTGGCCAAAGTCGAGGACAGGAGGCCGACTTTCTCCGGGAGCGTGTTTTGCCGATTTCCTGCCGTCTGCCACGGCCTGATTTTCGTCCGCCGGTGGTCATTTTCACCGAGGATTTTTTTCCATGGAATTCCATGGAAAATTTTCCAAGTCCAAACTTTTTTCTAAGTCCAAACTTTTTTTTTATTTTCCCATCCTTTTCGGCCCAAGTCCAACCTTTTTTTTTTTTTTTTGTTCCAGTATTTTTTTATGTCGGGGAGCCCTGCCGTCGGAAGCGTTTACCCGCCCGTGCAGCCCGACAGTGCCGGGCCCGCTTCCTACTGCCACGGGCGGGACGATTTGTCAGCATGCAGGGCCGGGGAGCCCTGCCGTCGGAAGCGTTTACCCGCCCGTGCAGCCCGACAGAGCCGGGCCCGCTTCCTACTGCCACGGGCGGGACGATTTGTCAGCGTGCAGAGCCGGGGAGCCCTGCCGTCGGTAGCGTTTACCCGCCCGTGCAGCCCGACAGAGCCGGGCCCGCTTCCTACTGCCACGGGCGGGACGATGTGTCGGCGTGCCCGGTTGGTAGCACCGCCGTTCATTAGCCACCGAGGCCCCACGGGCCCCTCGATCTACCCGGTGGGGTTGGGGGTCCAAGCCCAGCTCCGGTTCCCTTGACGGAGCAGGGCTCAGGGCCGGGGAGCCCTGCCGTCGGAAGCGTTTACCCGCCCGTGCAACCCGACAGAGCCGGGCCCGCTTCCTACTGCCACGGGCGGGACGATGTGTCGGCGTGCCCGGTTGGTAGCACCGCCGTTCATTAGCCACCGAGGCCCCACGGGCCCCTCGATCTACCCCGGTGGGGTTGGGGGTCCAAGCCCAGCTCCGGTTCCCTTGACGGAGCAGGGCTCAGGGCCGGGGAGCCCTGCCGTCGGAAGCGTTTACCCGCCCGTGCAACCCGACAGAGCCGGGCCCGCTTCCTACTGCCACGGGCGGGACGATTTGTCAGCGTGCAGGGCCGGGGAGCCCTGCCGTCGGAAGCGTTTACCCGCCCGTGCAGCCCGACAGAGCCGGGCCCGCTTCCTACTGCCACGGGCGGGACGATGCGTCGGCGTGCCCGGTTGGTAGCACCGCCGTTCATTAGCCACCGAGGCCCCACGGGCCCCTCGATCTACCCGGTGGGGTTGGGGGTCCAAGCCCAGCTCCGGTTCCCTTGACGGAGCAGGGCTCAGGGCCGGGGAGCCCTGCCGTCGGAAGCGTTTACCCGCCCGTGCAACCCGACAGAGCCGGGCCCGCTTCCTACTGCCACGGGCGGGACGATTTGTCAGCGTGCAGGGCCGGGGAGCCCTGCCGTCGGAAGCGTTTACCCGCCCGTGCAGCCCGACAGAGCCGGGCCCGCTTCCTACTGCCACGGGCGGGACGATTTGTCAGCGTGCAGGGCCGAAACCCTGCCGTACGGAGCGACCCCGGACCGGTGGACCCGACTGCCCGGCCCGCTCAATATCTCAGCTCACGTTCCCTTCTTCCGTCGCCGCCGCCCGTCAGGGGGTAGGTTGCCGGCTCCGGGAGGCCCACTAAATAGCTCGTCCCGCCACGGTGAGCCGGTTTCCCATTGCTTTACACTGTTTTGGAAACTTTTCATTTGGCCGACCCCAGATTTTTGTTCTCACCCCCCTATAGTAGCCCCAGCAGGTTGAGGACTGGTGGCACCCTCTTACCCCCCCCCATCCGCCGGACTCCGGGCCCAAAAAGGGTCTCTCGGTTCGGTCACCAACCCCCTCGTGGGTCTGGAGACCCACGAGCGCCTCAGCTCTGAACTCGACCGTTCTCGGAACGCAGCGGGCGCCGCCAAAAGCCTACCGTATCTCTTGAGGACTTTTTGCCTCCGAACTCGAGCCATTTTTCGCGAACTCGTAGAACTGGCCTATCTGTCCGGGTTCTGGGCCACTTTTTGGCCAAAGTCCGAGGACAGGAGGCCGACTTTCTCCGGGAGCGTGTTTTGCCGATTTCCTGCCGTCTGCCACGGCCTGATTTTCGTCCCGCCCGGTGGTCATTTTCACCGAGGATTTTTTTCCATGGAAAATTTTCTAAGTCCAAACTTTTTTCTAAGTCCAAAATTTTTTTTTATTTTCCCATCCTTTTCGGCCCAAGTCCAACCTTTTTTTTTTTTTTTTTGTTCTAGTATTTTTTATGTCCGGGTTCTGGGCCACTTTTGTCCGGGTTCTGGGCCAATTTCTCCGGGAGCGTGTTTTGCCGATTTCCTGCCGTCTGCCACGGCCTGAATTTCGTCCCGCCCGGTGGTTATTAAAGTCCGGGGATTTTTTCCATGACAAATTTTCTAAGTCCAAACTTTTTTCTAAGTCCAAAATTTTTTTTTATTTTCCCATCCTTTTCGGCCCAAGTCCAACCTTTTTTTTTTTTTTTTTGTTCTAGTATTTTTTATGTCCGGGTTCTGGGCCACTTTCTCCGGGAGCGTGTTTTGCCGATTTCCTGCCGTCTGCCACGGCCTGAATTTCGTCCCGCCCGGTGGTTATAAAAGTCCGGGGATTTTTTTTCATGGAAAATTTTCTAAGTCCAAACTTTTTTCTAAGTCCAAACTTTTTTTTTATTTTCCCATCCTTTTCGGCCCAAGTCCAACCTTTTTTTTTTTTTTTTTGTTCTAGTATTTTTTATGTCCGGGTTCTGTGCCACTTTTGTCCGGGTTCTGGGCCACTTTCTCCGGGAGCGTGTTTTGCCGATTTCCAGCCGTCTGCCACGGCCTGAATTTCGTCCCGCCCGGTGGTTATTAAAGTCCGGAGATTTTTTTCATGAAAAATTTTCTAAGTCCAAACTTTTTTCTAAGTCCAAATTTTTTTTTTCACTATTTTTTTTTCTTCTCATGTCCGTGGCCTACATGGGAGCGCCGTCACGAACCGCACCATGGCGAGGGCCGGAGCTCGTCTCTTCCCGGCGGGACCCTGCCTCCCGAATCTGTGTATTTTACGCAAACTTCGGGAAGGTGCGTCGCCCGGCGGCATTAACCGGGAGGGCCCCCGATCACATGGATTGCTGCTGGGTACGTCTTCTCTCGTGTGCGAAAGTTCTGACCGAATCGGACCAGGCATTCGGCTGGGAGGGGCGAATCGCGGACCCCCATCGCCAAGAGCCAGATGTAATTGGAAATCCTACAACAACCCGAATGGGTTCGGGCCCGGCCCTCTAGATGCCGTGGTGGGAGTCGTCTAGGACGGCCGCAGAGGCCGCAGACGTCGGAGGACAGGTGATTACAGAAAAATATCCAAGTCCAATAAGAAATTGTTCGAGCCTGGTCAAAAGGCATCTATTCCCTATAATATGGTCAGCCATTGTCTGTCTGTTATTTGGGTCAACTTTTGACCAAAGTCCGAGGAAGGAGCCGGGACCGGGTGCAGCCGATTTCCAGCCGTCTGTCACGGCCTGAATTTCGTCCCGCCCGGTGGTTATTAAAGTCCGGAGATTTTTTTCATGAAAAATTTTCTAAGTCCAAACTTTTTTCTAAGTCCAAACTTTTTTTTTCACTATTTTTTTTTCTTCTCATGTCCGTGGCCTACATGGGAGCGCCGTCACGAACCGCACCATGGCGAGGGCCGGAGCTCGTCTCTTCCCGGCGGGACCCTACCTCCCGAATCTGTGTATTTTACGCAAACTTCGGGAAGGTGCGTCGCCTGGCGGCATTAACCGGGAGGGCCCCCGATCACATGGATTGCTGCTGGGTACGTCTTCTCTCGTGTGCGAAAGTTCTGACCGAATCGGACCAGGCATTCGGCTGGGAGGGGCGAATCGCGGACCCCCATCGCCAAGAGCCAGATGTAATTGGAAATCCTACAACAACCCGAATGGGTTCGGGCCCGGCCCTCTAGATGCCGTGGTGGGAGTCGTCTAGGACGGCCGCAGAGGCCGCAGACGTCGGAGGACAGGTGATTACAGAAAAATATCCAAGTCCAATAAGAAATTGTTCGAGCCTGGTCAAAAGGCATCTATTCCCTATAATATGGTCAGCCATTGTCTGTCTGTTATTTGGGTCAACTTTTGACCAAAGTCCGAGGAAGGAGCCGGGACCGGGTGCAGCCGATTTCCAGCCGTCTGTCACGGCCTGAATTTCGTCCCGCCCGGTGGTTATTAAAGTCCGGAGATTTTTTTCATGAAAAATTTTCTAAGTCCAAACTTTTTTCTAAGTCCAAATTTTTTTTTTCACTATTTTTTTTTCTTCTCATGTCCGTGGCCTACATGGGAGCGCCGTCACGAACCGCACCATGGCGAGGGCCGGAGCTCGTCTCTTCCCGGCGGGACCCTGCCTCCCGAATCTGTGTATTTTACGCAAACTTCGGGAAGGTGCGTCGCCCGGCGGCATTAACCGGGAGGGCCCCCGATCACATGGATTGCTGCTGGGTACGTCTTCTCTCGTGTGCGAAAGTTCTGACCGAATCGGACCAGGCATTCGGCTGGGAGGGGCGAATCGCGGACCCCCATCGCCAAGAGCCAGATGTAATTGGAAATCCTACAACAACCCGAATGGGTTCGGGCCCGGCCCTCTAGATGCCGTGGTGGGAGTCGTCTAGGACGGCCGCAGAGGCCGCAGACGTCGGAGGACAGGTGATTACAGAAAATATCCAAGTCCAATAAGAAATTGTTCGCCTGTCAAGGTCAAAAGGCATCTATTCCCTATAATATGGTCAGCGTCCTGTCTGTTATTTGGGTCAACTTTTGACCAAAGTCCGAGGAAGGAGCCGGGACCGGGTGCAGCCGATTTCCAGCCGTCTGTCACGGCCTGAATTTCGTCCCGCCCGGTGGTTATTAAAGTCCGGAGATTTTTTTCATGAAAAATTTAAGTCCAAACTTTTTTCTAAGTCCAAACTTTTTTTTTATTTTCCCATCCTTTTCAGCCCAAGTCCAACCTTTTTTTTTTTTTTTTGGTTCTAGTATTTATTATGTCCGGGTTCTGGGCCACTTTTGTCCGGGTTCTGGGCCACTTTCTCCGGGAGCGTGTTTTGACGATTTCCAGCCGTCTGCCACGGCCTGAATTTCGTCCCGCCCGGTGGTTATTAAAGTCCGGAGATTTTTTTCATGAAAAATTTTCTAAGTCCAAACTTTTTTCTAAGTCCAAATTTTTTTTTTCACTATTTTTTTTTCTTCTCATGTCCGTGGCCTACATGGGAGCGCCGTCACGAACCGCACCATGGCGAGGGCCGGAGCTCGTCTCTTCCCGGCGGGACCCTGCCTCCCGAATCTGTGTATTTTACGCAAACTTCGGGAAGGTGCGTCGCCCGGCGGCATTAACCGGGAGGGCCCCCGATCACATGGATTGCTGCTGGGTACGTCTTCTCTCGTGTGCGAAAGTTCTGACCGAATCGGACCAGGCATTCGGCTGGGAGGGGCGAATCGCGGACCCCCATCGCCAAGAGCCAGATGTAATTGGAAATCCTACAACAACCCGAATGGGTTCGGGCCCGGCCCTCTAGATGCCGTGGTGGGAGTCGTCTAGGACGGCCGCAGAGGCCGCAGACGTCGGAGGACAGGTGATTACAGAAAAATATCCAAGTCCAATAAGAAATTGTTCGAGCCTGGTCAAAAGGCATCTATTCCCTATAATATGGTCAGCCATTGTCTGTCTGTTATTTGGGTCAACTTTTGACCAAAGTCCGAGGAAGGAGCCGGGACCGGGTGCAGCCGATTTCCAGCCGTCTGTCACGGCCTGAATTTCGTCCCGCCCGGTGGTTATTAAAGTCCGGAGATTTTTTTCATGAAACATTTTCTAAGTCCAAACTTTTTTCAAAGTCCAAACTTTTTTTTTATTTTCCCATCCTTTTCAGCCCAAGTCCAACCTTTTTTTTTTTTTTTGGTTCTAGTATTTATTATGTCCGGGTTCTGGGCCACTTTTGTCCGGGTTCTGGGCCACTTTCTCCGGGAGCGTGTTTTGACGATTTCCAGCCGTCTGCCACGGCCTGAATTTCGTCCCGCCCGGTGGTTATTAAAGTCCGGAGATTTTTTTCATGAAAAATTTTCTAAGTCCAAACTTTTTTCTAAGTCCAAATTTTTTTTTTCACTATTTTTTTTTCTTCTCATGTCCGTGGCCTACATGGGAGCGCCGTCACGAACCGCACCATGGCGAGGGCCGGAGCTCGTCTCTTCCCGGCGGGACCCTGCCTCCCGAATCTGTGTATTTTACGCAAACTTCGGGAAGGTGCGTCGCCCGGCGGCATTAACCGGGAGGGCCCCCGATCACATGGATTGCTGCTGGGTACGTCTTCTCTCGTGTGCGAAAGTTCTGACCGAATCGGACCAGGCATTCGGCTGGGAGGGGCGAATCGCGGACCCCCATCGCCAAGAGCCAGATGTAATTGGAAATCCTACAACAACCCGAATGGGTTCGGGCCCGGCCCTCTAGATGCCGTGGTGGGAGTCGTCTAGGACGGCCGCAGAGGCCGCAGACGTCGGAGGACAGGTGATTACAGAAAAATATCCAAGTCCAATAAGAAATTGTTCGAGCCTGGTCAAAAGGCATCTATTCCCTATAATATGGTCAGCCATTGTCTGTCTGTTATTTGGGTCAACTTTTGACCAAAGTCCGAGGAAGGAGCCGGGACCGGGTGCAGCCGATTTCCAGCCGTCTGTCACGGCCTGAATTTCGTCCCGCCCGGTGGTTATTAAAGTCCGGAGATTTTTTTCATGAAAAATTTTTTAAGTCCAAACTTTTTTCTAAGTCCAAATTTTTTTTTTCACTATTTTTTTTTCTTCTCATGTCCGTGGCCTACATGGGAGCGCCGTCACGAACCGCACCATGGCGAGGGCCGGAGCTCGTCTCTTCCCGGCGGGACCCTGCCTCCCGAATCTGTGTATTTTACGCAAACTTCGGGAAGGTGCGTCGCCCGGCGGCATTAACCGGGAGGGCCCCCGATCACATGGATTGCTGCTGGGTACGTCTTCTCTCGTGTGCGAAAGTTCTGACCGAATCGGACCAGGCATTCGGCTGGGAGGGGCGAATCGCGGACCCCCATCGCCAAGAGCCAGATGTAATTGGAAATCCTACAACAACCCGAATGGGTTCGGGCCCGGCCCTCTAGATGCCGTGGTGGGAGTCGTCTAGGACGGCCGCAGAGGCCGCAGACGTCGGAGGACAGGTGATTACAGAAAAATATCCAAGTCCAATAAGAAATTGTTCGAGCCTGGTCAAAAGGCATCTATTCCCTATAATATGGTCAGCCATTGTCTGTCTGTTATTTGGGTCAACTTTTGACCAAAGTCCGAGGAAGGAGCCGGGACCGGGTGCAGCCGATTTCCAGCCGTCTGTCACGGCCTGAATTTCGTCCCGCCCGGTGGTTATTAAAGTCCGGAGATTTTTTTCATGAAAAATTTTCTAAGTCCAAACTTTTTTCTAAGTCCAAACTTTTTTTTTCACTATTTTTTTTTCTTCTCATGTCCGTGGCCTACATGGGAGCGCCGTCACGAACCGCACCATGGCGAGGGCCGGAGCTCGTCTCTTCCCGGCGGGACCCTACCTCCCGAATCTGTGTATTTTACGCAAACTTCGGGAAGGTGCGTCGCCTGGCGGCATTAACCGGGAGGGCCCCCGATCACATGGATTGCTGCTGGGTACGTCTTCTCTCGTGTGCGAAAGTTCTGACCGAATCGGACCAGGCATTCGGCTGGGAGGGGCGAATCGCGGACCCCCATCGCCAAGAGCCAGATGTAATTGGAAATCCTACAACAACCCGAATGGGTTCGGGCCCGGCCCTCTAGATGCCGTGGTGGGAGTCGTCTAGGACGGCCGCAGAGGCCGCAGACGTCGGAGGACAGGTGATTACAGAAAAATATCCAAGTCCAATAAGAAATTGTTCGAGCCTGGTCAAAAGGCATCTATTCCCTATAATATGGTCAGCCATTGTCTGTCTGTTATTTGGGTCAACTTTTGACCAAAGTCCGAGGAAGGAGCCGGGACCGGGTGCAGCCGATTTCCAGCCGTCTGTCACGGCCTGAATTTCGTCCCGCCCGGTGGTTATTAAAGTCCGGAGATTTTTTTCATGAAAAATTTTCTAAGTCCAAACTTTTTTCTAAGTCCAAACTTTTTTTTTCACTATTTTTTTTTCTTCTCATGTCCGTGGCCTACATGGGAGCGCCGTCACGAACCGCACCATGGCGAGGGCCGGAGCTCGTCTCTTCCCGGCGGGACCCTACCTCCCGAATCTGTGTATTTTACGCAAACTTCGGGAAGGTGCGTCGCCTGGCGGCATTAACCGGGAGGGCCCCCGATCACATGGATTGCTGCTGGGTACGTCTTCTCTCGTGTGCGAAAGTTCTGACCGAATCGGACCAGGCATTCGGCTGGGAGGGGCGAATCGCGGACCCCCATCGCCAAGAGCCAGATGTAATTGGAAATCCTACAACAACCCGAATGGGTTCGGGCCCGGCCCTCTAGATGCCGTGGTGGGAGTCGTCTAGGACGGCCGCAGAGGCCGCAGACGTCGGAGGACAGGTGATTACAGAAAAATATCCAAGTCCAATAAGAAATTGTTCGAGCCTGGTCAAAAGGCATCTATTCCCTATAATATGGTCAGCCATTGTCTGTCTGTTATTTGGGTCAACTTTTGACCAAAGTCCGAGGAAGGAGCCGGGACCGGGTGCAGCCGATTTCCAGCCGTCTGTCACGGCCTGAATTTCGTCCCGCCCGGTGGTTATTAAAGTCCGGAGATTTTTTTCATGAAAAATTTTCTAAGTCCAAACTTTTTTCTAAGTCCAAATTTTTTTTTTCACTATTTTTTTTTCTTCTCATGTCCGTGGCCTACATGGGAGCGCCGTCACGAACCGCACCATGGCGAGGGCCGGAGCTCGTCTCTTCCCGGCGGGACCCTGCCTCCCGAATCTGTGTATTTTACGCAAACTTCGGGAAGGTGCGTCGCCCGGCGGCATTAACCGGGAGGGCCCCCGATCACATGGATTGCTGCTGGGTACGTCTTCTCTCGTGTGCGAAAGTTCTGACCGAATCGGACCAGGCATTCGGCTGGGAGGGGCGAATCGCGGACCCCCATCGCCAAGAGCCAGATGTAATTGGAAATCCTACAACAACCCGAATGGGTTCGGGCCCGGCCCTCTAGATGCCGTGGTGGGAGTCGTCTAGGACGGCCGCAGAGGCCGCAGACGTCGGAGGACAGGTGATTACAGAAAAATATCCAAGTCCAATAAGAAATTGTTCGAGCCTGGTCAAAAGGCATCTATTCCCTATAATATGGTCAGCCATTGTCTGTCTGTTATTTGGGTCAACTTTTGACCAAAGTCCGAGGAAGGAGCCGGGACCGGGTGCAGCCGATTTCCAGCCGTCTGTCACGGCCTGAATTTCGTCCCGCCCGGTGGTTATTAAAGTCCGGAGATTTTTTTCATGAAACATTTTCTAAGTCCAAACTTTTTTTTTATTTTCCCATCCTTTTCAGCCCAAGTCCAACCTTTTTTTTTTTTTTTTGGTTCTAGTATTTATTATGTCCGGGTTCTGGGCCACTTTTGTCCGGGTTCTGGGCCACTTTCTCCGGGAGCGTGTTTTGACGATTTCCAGCCGTCTGCCACGGCCTGAATTTCGTCCCGCCCGGTGGTTATTAAAGTCCGGAGATTTTTTTCATGAAAAATTTTCTAAGTCCAAACTTTTTTCTAAGTCCAAATTTTTTTTTTCACTATTTTTTTTTCTTCTCATGTCCGTGGCCTACATGGGAGCGCCGTCACGAACCGCACCATGGCGAGGGCCGGAGCTCGTCTCTTCCCGGCGGGACCCTGCCTCCCGAATCTGTGTATTTTACGCAAACTTCGGGAAGGTGCGTCGCCCGGCGGCATTAACCGGGAGGGCCCCCGATCACATGGATTGCTGCTGGGTACGTCTTCTCTCGTGTGCGAAAGTTCTGACCGAATCGGACCAGGCATTCGGCTGGGAGGGGCGAATCGCGGACCCCCATCGCCAAGAGCCAGATGTAATTGGAAATCCTACAACAACCCGAATGGGTTCGGGCCCGGCCCTCTAGATGCCGTGGTGGGAGTCGTCTAGGACGGCCGCAGAGGCCGCAGACGTCGGAGGACAGGTGATTACAGAAAAATATCCAAGTCCAATAAGAAATTGTTCGAGCCTGGTCAAAAGGCATCTATTCCCTATAATATGGTCAGCCATTGTCTGTCTGTTATTTGGGTCAACTTTTGACCAAAGTCCGAGGAAGGAGCCGGGACCGGGTGCAGCCGATTTCCAGCCGTCTGTCACGGCCTGAATTTCGTCCCGCCCGGTGGTTATTAAAGTCCGGAGATTTTTTTCATGAAAAATTTTTTAAGTCCAAACTTTTTTCTAAGTCCAAATTTTTTTTTTCACTATTTTTTTTTCTTCTCATGTCCGTGGCCTACATGGGAGCGCCGTCACGAACCGCACCATGGCGAGGGCCGGAGCTCGTCTCTTCCCGGCGGGACCCTGCCTCCCGAATCTGTGTATTTTACGCAAACTTCGGGAAGGTGCGTCGCCCGGCGGCATTAACCGGGAGGGCCCCCGATCACATGGATTGCTGCTGGGTACGTCTTCTCTCGTGTGCGAAAGTTCTGACCGAATCGGACCAGGCATTCGGCTGGGAGGGGCGAATCGCGGACCCCCATCGCCAAGAGCCAGATGTAATTGGAAATCCTACAACAACCCGAATGGGTTCGGGCCCGGCCCTCTAGATGCCGTGGTGGGAGTCGTCTAGGACGGCCGCAGAGGCCGCAGACGTCGGAGGACAGGTGATTACAGAAAAATATCCAAGTCCAATAAGAAATTGTTCGAGCCTGGTCAAAAGGCATCTATTCCCTATAATATGGTCAGCCATTGTCTGTCTGTTATTTGGGTCAACTTTTGACCAAAGTCCGAGGAAGGAGCCGGGACCGGGTGCAGCCGATTTCCAGCCGTCTGTCACGGCCTGAATTTCGTCCCGCCCGGTGGTTATTAAAGTCCGGAGATTTTTTTCATGAAACATTTTCTAAGTCCAAACTTTTTTCTAAGTCCAAACTTTTTTTTTATTTTCCCATCCTTTTCAGCCCAAGTCCAACCTTTTTTTTTTTTTTTTGGTTCTAGTATTTATTATGTCCGGGTTCTGGGCCACTTTTGTCCGGGTTCTGGGCCACTTTCTCCGGGAGCGTGTTTTGACGATTTCCAGCCGTCTGCCACGGCCTGAATTTCGTCCCGCCCGGTGGTTATTAAAGTCCGGAGATTTTTTTCATGAAAAATTTTCTAAGTCCAAACTTTTTTCTAAGTCCAAATTTTTTTTTTCACTATTTTTTTTTCTTCTCATGTCCGTGGCCTACGTGGGAGCGCCGTCACGAACCGCACCATGGCGAGGGCCGGAGCTCGTCTCTTCCCGGCGGGACCCTGCCTCCCGAATCTGTGTATTTTACGCAAACTTCGGGAAGGTGCGTCGCCCGGCGGCATTAACCGGGAGGGCCCCCGATCACATGGATTGCTGCTGGGTACGTCTTCTCTCGTGTGCGAAAGTTCTGACCGAATCGGACCAGGCATTCGGCTGGGAGGGGCGAATCGCGGACCCCCATCGCCAAGAGCCAGATGTAATTGGAAATCCTACAACAACCCGAATGGGTTCGGGCCCGGCCCTCTAGATGCCGTGGTGGGAGTCGTCTAGGACGGCCGCAGAGGCCGCAGACGTCGGAGGACAGGTGATTACAGAAAAATATCCAAGTCCAATAAGAAATTGTTCGAGCCTGGTCAAAAGGCATCTATTCCCTATAATATGGTCAGCCATTGTCTGTCTGTTATTTGGGTCAACTTTTGACCAAAGTCCGAGGAAGGAGCCGGGACCGGGTGCAGCCGATTTCCAGCCGTCTGTCACGGCCTGAATTTCGTCCCGCCCGGTGGTTATTAAAGTCCGGAGATTTTTTTCATGAAAAATTTTTTAAGTCCAAACTTTTTTCTAAGTCCAAATTTTTTTTTTCACTATTTTTTTTTCTTCTCATGTCCGTGGCCTACATGGGAGCGCCGTCACGAACCGCACCATGGCGAGGGCCGGAGCTCGTCTCTTCCCGGCGGGACCCTGCCTCCCGAATCTGTGTATTTTACGCAAACTTCGGGAAGGTGCGTCGCCCGGCGGCATTAACCGGGAGGGCCCCCGATCACATGGATTGCTGCTGGGTACGTCTTCTCTCGTGTGCGAAAGTTCTGACCGAATCGGACCAGGCATTCGGCTGGGAGGGGCGAATCGCGGACCCCCATCGCCAAGAGCCAGATGTAATTGGAAATCCTACAACAACCCGAATGGGTTCGGGCCCGGCCCTCTAGATGCCGTGGTGGGAGTCGTCTAGGACGGCCGCAGAGGCCGCAGACGTCGGAGGACAGGTGATTACAGAAAAATATCCAAGTCCAATAAGAAATTGTTCGAGCCTGGTCAAAAGGCATCTATTCCCTATAATATGGTCAGCCATTGTCTGTCTGTTATTTGGGTCAACTTTTGACCAAAGTCCGAGGAAGGAGCCGGGACCGGGTGCAGCCGATTTCCAGCCGTCTGTCACGGCCTGAATTTCGTCCCGCCCGGTGGTTATTAAAGTCCGGAGATTTTTTTCATGAAAAATTTTCTAAGTCCAAACTTTTTTCTAAGTCCAAACTTTTTTTTTCACTATTTTTTTTTCTTCTCATGTCCGTGGCCTACATGGGAGCGCCGTCACGAACCGCACCATGGCGAGGGCCGGAGCTCGTCTCTTCCCGGCGGGACCCTACCTCCCGAATCTGTGTATTTTACGCAAACTTCGGGAAGGTGCGTCGCCTGGCGGCATTAACCGGGAGGGCCCCCGATCACATGGATTGCTGCTGGGTACGTCTTCTCTCGTGTGCGAAAGTTCTGACCGAATCGGACCAGGCATTCGGCTGGGAGGGGCGAATCGCGGACCCCCATCGCCAAGAGCCAGATGTAATTGGAAATCCTACAACAACCCGAATGGGTTCGGGCCCGGCCCTCTAGATGCCGTGGTGGGAGTCGTCTAGGACGGCCGCAGAGGCCGCAGACGTCGGAGGACAGGTGATTACAGAAAAATATCCAAGTCCAATAAGAAATTGTTCGAGCCTGGTCAAAAGGCATCTATTCCCTATAATATGGTCAGCCATTGTCTGTCTGTTATTTGGGTCAACTTTTGACCAAAGTCCGAGGAAGGAGCCGGGACCGGGTGCAGCCGATTTCCAGCCGTCTGTCACGGCCTGAATTTCGTCCCGCCCGGTGGTTATTAAAGTCCGGAGATTTTTTTCATGAAAAATTTTCTAAGTCCAAACTTTTTTCTAAGTCCAAATTTTTTTTTTCACTATTTTTTTTTCTTCTCATGTCCGTGGCCTACATGGGAGCGCCGTCACGAACCGCACCATGGCGAGGGCCGGAGCTCGTCTCTTCCCGGCGGGACCCTGCCTCCCGAATCTGTGTATTTTACGCAAACTTCGGGAAGGTGCGTCGCCCGGCGGCATTAACCGGGAGGGCCCCCGATCACATGGATTGCTGCTGGGTACGTCTTCTCTCGTGTGCGAAAGTTCTGACCGAATCGGACCAGGCATTCGGCTGGGAGGGGCGAATCGCGGACCCCCATCGCCAAGAGCCAGATGTAATTGGAAATCCTACAACAACCCGAATGGGTTCGGGCCCGGCCCTCTAGATGCCGTGGTGGGAGTCGTCTAGGACGGCCGCAGAGGCCGCAGACGTCGGAGGACAGGTGATTACAGAAAAATATCCAAGTCCAATAAGAAATTGTTCGAGCCTGGTCAAAAGGCATCTATTCCCTATAATATGGTCAGCCATTGTCTGTCTGTTATTTGGGTCAACTTTTGACCAAAGTCCGAGGAAGGAGCCGGGACCGGGTGCAGCCGATTTCCAGCCGTCTGTCACGGCCTGAATTTCGTCCCGCCCGGTGGTTATTAAAGTCCGGAGATTTTTTTCATGAAAAATTTTTTAAGTCCAAACTTTTTTCTAAGTCCAAATTTTTTTTTTCACTATTTTTTTTTCTTCTCATGTCCGTGGCCTACATGGGAGCGCCGTCACGAACCGCACCATGGCGAGGGCCGGAGCTCGTCTCTTCCCGGCGGGACCCTGCCTCCCGAATCTGTGTATTTTACGCAAACTTCGGGAAGGTGCGTCGCCCGGCGGCATTAACCGGGAGGGCCCCCGATCACATGGATTGCTGCTGGGTACGTCTTCTCTCGTGTGCGAAAGTTCTGACCGAATCGGACCAGGCATTCGGCTGGGAGGGGCGAATCGCGGACCCCCATCGCCAAGAGCCAGATGTAATTGGAAATCCTACAACAACCCGAATGGGTTCGGGCCCGGCCCTCTAGATGCCGTGGTGGGAGTCGTCTAGGACGGCCGCAGAGGCCGCAGACGTCGGAGGACAGGTGATTACAGAAAAATATCCAAGTCCAATAAGAAATTGTTCGAGCCTGGTCAAAAGGCATCTATTCCCTATAATATGGTCAGCCATTGTCTGTCTGTTATTTGGGTCAACTTTTGACCAAAGTCCGAGGAAGGAGCCGGGACCGGGTGCAGCCGATTTCCAGCCGTCTGTCACGGCCTGAATTTCGTCCCGCCCGGTGGTTATTAAAGTCCGGAGATTTTTTTCATGAAAAATTTTCTAAGTCCAAACTTTTTTCTAAGTCCAAACTTTTTTTTTCACTATTTTTTTTTCTTCTCATGTCCGTGGCCTACATGGGAGCGCCGTCACGAACCGCACCATGGCGAGGGCCGGAGCTCGTCTCTTCCCGGCGGGACCCTACCTCCCGAATCTGTGTATTTTACGCAAACTTCGGGAAGGTGCGTCGCCTGGCGGCATTAACCGGGAGGGCCCCCGATCACATGGATTGCTGCTGGGTACGTCTTCTCTCGTGTGCGAAAGTTCTGACCGAATCGGACCAGGCATTCGGCTGGGAGGGGCGAATCGCGGACCCCCATCGCCAAGAGCCAGATGTAATTGGAAATCCTACAACAACCCGAATGGGTTCGGGCCCGGCCCTCTAGATGCCGTGGTGGGAGTCGTCTAGGACGGCCGCAGAGGCCGCAGACGTCGGAGGACAGGTGATTACAGAAAAATATCCAAGTCCAATAAGAAATTGTTCGAGCCTGGTCAAAAGGCATCTATTCCCTATAATATGGTCAGCCATTGTCTGTCTGTTATTTGGGTCAACTTTTGACCAAAGTCCGAGGAAGGAGCCGGGACCGGGTGCAGCCGATTTCCAGCCGTCTGTCACGGCCTGAATTTCGTCCCGCCCGGTGGTTATTAAAGTCCGGAGATTTTTTTCATGAAAAATTTTTTAAGTCCAAACTTTTTTCTAAGTCCAAATTTTTTTTTTCACTATTTTTTTTTCTTCTCATGTCCGTGGCCTACATGGGAGCGCCGTCACGAACCGCACCATGGCGAGGGCCGGAGCTCGTCTCTTCCCGGCGGGACCCTGCCTCCCGAATCTGTGTATTTTACGCAAACTTCGGGAAGGTGCGTCGCCCGGCGGCATTAACCGGGAGGGCCCCCGATCACATGGATTGCTGCTGGGTACGTCTTCTCTCGTGTGCGAAAGTTCTGACCGAATCGGACCAGGCATTCGGCTGGGAGGGGCGAATCGCGGACCCCCATCGCCAAGAGCCAGATGTAATTGGAAATCCTACAACAACCCGAATGGGTTCGGGCCCGGCCCTCTAGATGCCGTGGTGGGAGTCGTCTAGGACGGCCGCAGAGGCCGCAGACGTCGGAGGACAGGTGATTACAGAAAAATATCCAAGTCCAATAAGAAATTGTTCGAGCCTGGTCAAAAGGCATCTATTCCCTATAATATGGTCAGCCATTGTCTGTCTGTTATTTGGGTCAACTTTTGACCAAAGTCCGAGGAAGGAGCCGGGACCGGGTGCAGCCGATTTCCAGCCGTCTGTCACGGCCTGAATTTCGTCCCGCCCGGTGGTTATTAAAGTCCGGAGATTTTTTTCATGAAAAATTTTCTAAGTCCAAACTTTTTTCTAAGTCCAAACTTTTTTTTTCACTATTTTTTTTTCTTCTCATGTCCGTGGCCTACATGGGAGCGCCGTCACGAACCGCACCATGGCGAGGGCCGGAGCTCGTCTCTTCCCGGCGGGACCCTACCTCCCGAATCTGTGTATTTTACGCAAACTTCGGGAAGGTGCGTCGCCTGGCGGCATTAACCGGGAGGGCCCCCGATCACATGGATTGCTGCTGGGTACGTCTTCTCTCGTGTGCGAAAGTTCTGACCGAATCGGACCAGGCATTCGGCTGGGAGGGGCGAATCGCGGACCCCCATCGCCAAGAGCCAGATGTAATTGGAAATCCTACAACAACCCGAATGGGTTCGGGCCCGGCCCTCTAGATGCCGTGGTGGGAGTCGTCTAGGACGGCCGCAGAGGCCGCAGACGTCGGAGGACAGGTGATTACAGAAAAATATCCAAGTCCAATAAGAAATTGTTCGAGCCTGGTCAAAAGGCATCTATTCCCTATAATATGGTCAGCCATTGTCTGTCTGTTATTTGGGTCAACTTTTGACCAAAGTCCGAGGAAGGAGCCGGGACCGGGTGCAGCCGATTTCCAGCCGTCTGTCACGGCCTGAATTTCGTCCCGCCCGGTGGTTATTAAAGTCCGGAGATTTTTTTCATGAAACATTTTCTAAGTCCAAACTTTTTTCTAAGTCCAAACTTTTTTTTTATTTTCCCATCCTTTTCAGCCCAAGTCCAACCTTTTTTTTTTTTTTTTGGTTCTAGTATTTATTATGTCCGGGTTCTGGGCCACTTTTGTCCGGGTTCTGGGCCACTTTCTCCGGGAGCGTGTTTTGACGATTTCCAGCCGTCTGCCACGGCCTGAATTTCGTCCCGCCCGGTGGTTATTAAAGTCCGGAGATTTTTTTCATGAAAAATTTTCTAAGTCCAAACTTTTTTCTAAGTCCAAATTTTTTTTTTCACTATTTTTTTTTCTTCTCATGTCCGTGGCCTACATGGGAGCGCCGTCACGAACCGCACCATGGCGAGGGCCGGAGCTCGTCTCTTCCCGGCGGGACCCTGCCTCCCGAATCTGTGTATTTTACGCAAACTTCGGGAAGGTGCGTCGCCCGGCGGCATTAACCGGGAGGGCCCCCGATCACATGGATTGCTGCTGGGTACGTCTTCTCTCGTGTGCGAAAGTTCTGACCGAATCGGACCAGGCATTCGGCTGGGAGGGGCGAATCGCGGACCCCCATCGCCAAGAGCCAGATGTAATTGGAAATCCTACAACAACCCGAATGGGTTCGGGCCCGGCCCTCTAGATGCCGTGGTGGGAGTCGTCTAGGACGGCCGCAGAGGCCGCAGACGTCGGAGGACAGGTGATTACAGAAAAATATCCAAGTCCAATAAGAAATTGTTCGAGCCTGGTCAAAAGGCATCTATTCCCTATAATATGGTCAGCCATTGTCTGTCTGTTATTTGGGTCAACTTTTGACCAAAGTCCGAGGAAGGAGCCGGGACCGGGTGCAGCCGATTTCCAGCCGTCTGTCACGGCCTGAATTTCGTCCCGCCCGGTGGTTATTAAAGTCCGGAGATTTTTTTCATGAAACATTTTCTAAGTCCAAACTTTTTTCTAAGTCCAAACTTTTTTTTTATTTTCCCATCCTTTTCAGCCCAAGTCCAACCTTTTTTTTTTTTTTTTGGTTCTAGTATTTATTATGTCCGGGTTCTGGGCCACTTTTGTCCGGGTTCTGGGCCACTTTCTCCGGGAGCGTGTTTTGACGATTTCCAGCCGTCTGCCACGGCCTGAATTTCGTCCCGCCCGGTGGTTATTAAAGTCCGGAGATTTTTTTCATGAAAAATTTTCTAAGTCCAAACTTTTTTCTAAGTCCAAATTTTTTTTTTCACTATTTTTTTTTCTTCTCATGTCCGTGGCCTACATGGGAGCGCCGTCACGAACCGCACCATGGCGAGGGCCGGAGCTCGTCTCTTCCCGGCGGGACCCTGCCTCCCGAATCTGTGTATTTTACGCAAACTTCGGGAAGGTGCGTCGCCCGGCGGCATTAACCGGGAGGGCCCCCGATCACATGGATTGCTGCTGGGTACGTCTTCTCTCGTGTGCGAAAGTTCTGACCGAATCGGACCAGGCATTCGGCTGGGAGGGGCGAATCGCGGACCCCCATCGCCAAGAGCCAGATGTAATTGGAAATCCTACAACAACCCGAATGGGTTCGGGCCCGGCCCTCTAGATGCCGTGGTGGGAGTCGTCTAGGACGGCCGCAGAGGCCGCAGACGTCGGAGGACAGGTGATTACAGAAAAATATCCAAGTCCAATAAGAAATTGTTCGAGCCTGGTCAAAAGGCATCTATTCCCTATAATATGGTCAGCCATTGTCTGTCTGTTATTTGGGTCAACTTTTGACCAAAGTCCGAGGAAGGAGCCGGGACCGGGTGCAGCCGATTTCCAGCCGTCTGTCACGGCCTGAATTTCGTCCCGCCCGGTGGTTATTAAAGTCCGGAGATTTTTTTCATGAAAAATTTTTTAAGTCCAAACTTTTTTCTAAGTCCAAATTTTTTTTTTCACTATTTTTTTTTCTTCTCATGTCCGTGGCCTACATGGGAGCGCCGTCACGAACCGCACCATGGCGAGGGCCGGAGCTCGTCTCTTCCCGGCGGGACCCTGCCTCCCGAATCTGTGTATTTTACGCAAACTTCGGGAAGGTGCGTCGCCCGGCGGCATTAACCGGGAGGGCCCCCGATCACATGGATTGCTGCTGGGTACGTCTTCTCTCGTGTGCGAAAGTTCTGACCGAATCGGACCAGGCATTCGGCTGGGAGGGGCGAATCGCGGACCCCCATCGCCAAGAGCCAGATGTAATTGGAAATCCTACAACAACCCGAATGGGTTCGGGCCCGGCCCTCTAGATGCCGTGGTGGGAGTCGTCTAGGACGGCCGCAGAGGCCGCAGACGTCGGAGGACAGGTGATTACAGAAAAATATCCAAGTCCAATAAGAAATTGTTCGAGCCTGGTCAAAAGGCATCTATTCCCTATAATATGGTCAGCCATTGTCTGTCTGTTATTTGGGTCAACTTTTGACCAAAGTCCGAGGAAGGAGCCGGGACCGGGTGCAGCCGATTTCCAGCCGTCTGTCACGGCCTGAATTTCGTCCCGCCCGGTGGTTATTAAAGTCCGGAGATTTTTTTCATGAAAAATTTTCTAAGTCCAAACTTTTTTCTAAGTCCAAATTTTTTTTTTCACTATTTTTTTTTCTTCTCATGTCCGTGGCCTACATGGGAGCGCCGTCACGAACCGCACCATGGCGAGGGCCGGAGCTCGTCTCTTCCCGGCGGGACCCTGCCTCCCGAATCTGTGTATTTTACGCAAACTTCGGGAAGGTGCGTCGCCCGGCGGCATTAACCGGGAGGGCCCCCGATCACATGGATTGCTGCTGGGTACGTCTTCTCTCGTGTGCGAAAGTTCTGACCGAATCGGACCAGGCATTCGGCTGGGAGGGGCGAATCGCGGACCCCCATCGCCAAGAGCCAGATGTAATTGGAAATCCTACAACAACCCGAATGGGTTCGGGCCCGGCCCTCTAGATGCCGTGGTGGGAGTCGTCTAGGACGGCCGCAGAGGCCGCAGACGTCGGAGGACAGGTGATTACAGAAAAATATCCAAGTCCAATAAGAAATTGTTCGAGCCTGGTCAAAAGGCATCTATTCCCTATAATATGGTCAGCCATTGTCTGTCTGTTATTTGGGTCAACTTTTGACCAAAGTCCGAGGAAGGAGCCGGGACCGGGTGCAGCCGATTTCCAGCCGTCTGTCACGGCCTGAATTTCGTCCCGCCCGGTGGTTATTAAAGTCCGGAGATTTTTTTCATGAAAAATTTTTTAAGTCCAAACTTTTTTCTAAGTCCAAATTTTTTTTTTCACTATTTTTTCTTCTCATGTCCGTGGCCTACATGGGAGCGCCGTCACGAACCGCACCATGGCGAGGGCCGGAGCTCGTCTCTTCCCGGCGGGACCCTGCCTCCCGAATCTGTGTATTTTACGCAAACTTCGGGAAGGTGCGTCGCCCGGCGGCATTAACCGGGAGGGCCCCCGATCACATGGATTGCTGCTGGGTACGTCTTCTCTCGTGTGCGAAAGTTCTGACCGAATCGGACCAGGCATTCGGCTGGGAGGGGCGAATCGCGGACCCCCATCGCCAAGAGCCAGATGTAATTGGAAATCCTACAACAACCCGAATGGGTTCGGGCCCGGCCCTCTAGATGCCGTGGTGGGAGTCGTCTAGGACGGCCGCAGAGGCCGCAGACGTCGGAGGACAGGTGATTACAGAAAAATATCCAAGTCCAATAAGAAATTGTTCGAGCCTGGTCAAAAGGCATCTATTCCCTATAATATGGTCAGCCATTGTCTGTCTGTTATTTGGGTCAACTTTTGACCAAAGTCCGAGGAAGGAGCCGGGACCGGGTGCAGCCGATTTCCAGCCGTCTGTCACGGCCTGAATTTCGTCCCGCCCGGTGGTTATTAAAGTCCGGAGATTTTTTTCATGAAAAATTTTTTAAGTCCAAACTTTTTTCTAAGTCCAAATTTTTTTTTTCACTATTTTTTTTTCTTCTCATGTCCGTGGCCTACATGGGAGCGCCGTCACGAACCGCACCATGGCGAGGGCCGGAGCTCGTCTCTTCCCGGCGGGACCCTGCCTCCCGAATCTGTGTATTTTACGCAAACTTCGGGAAGGTGCGTCGCCCGGCGGCATTAACCGGGAGGGCCCCCGATCACATGGATTGCTGCTGGGTACGTCTTCTCTCGTGTGCGAAAGTTCTGACCGAATCGGACCAGGCATTCGGCTGGGAGGGGCGAATCGCGGACCCCCATCGCCAAGAGCCAGATGTAATTGGAAATCCTACAACAACCCGAATGGGTTCGGGCCCGGCCCTCTAGATGCCGTGGTGGGAGTCGTCTAGGACGGCCGCAGAGGCCGCAGACGTCGGAGGACAGGTGATTACAGAAAAATATCCAAGTCCAATAAGAAATTGTTCGAGCCTGGTCAAAAGGCATCTATTCCCTATAATATGGTCAGCCATTGTCTGTCTGTTATTTGGGTCAACTTTTGACCAAAGTCCGAGGAAGGAGCCGGGACCGGGTGCAGCCGATTTCCAGCCGTCTGTCACGGCCTGAATTTCGTCCCGCCCGGTGGTTATTAAAGTCCGGAGATTTTTTTCATGAAAAATTTTCTAAGTCCAAACTTTTTTCTAAGTCCAAACTTTTTTTTTCACTATTTTTTTTTCTTCTCATGTCCGTGGCCTACATGGGAGCGCCGTCACGAACCGCACCATGGCGAGGGCCGGAGCTCGTCTCTTCCCGGCGGGACCCTACCTCCCGAATCTGTGTATTTTACGCAAACTTCGGGAAGGTGCGTCGCCTGGCGGCATTAACCGGGAGGGCCCCCGATCACATGGATTGCTGCTGGGTACGTCTTCTCTCGTGTGCGAAAGTTCTGACCGAATCGGACCAGGCATTCGGCTGGGAGGGGCGAATCGCGGACCCCCATCGCCAAGAGCCAGATGTAATTGGAAATCCTACAACAACCCGAATGGGTTCGGGCCCGGCCCTCTAGATGCCGTGGTGGGAGTCGTCTAGGACGGCCGCAGAGGCCGCAGACGTCGGAGGACAGGTGATTACAGAAAAATATCCAAGTCCAATAAGAAATTGTTCGAGCCTGGTCAAAAGGCATCTATTCCCTATAATATGGTCAGCCATTGTCTGTCTGTTATTTGGGTCAACTTTTGACCAAAGTCCGAGGAAGGAGCCGGGACCGGGTGCAGCCGATTTCCAGCCGTCTGTCACGGCCTGAATTTCGTCCCGCCCGGTGGTTATTAAAGTCCGGAGATTTTTTTCATGAAAAATTTTCTAAGTCCAAACTTTTTTCTAAGTCCAAATTTTTTTTTTCACTATTTTTTTTTCTTCTCATGTCCGTGGCCTACATGGGAGCGCCGTCACGAACCGCACCATGGCGAGGGCCGGAGCTCGTCTCTTCCCGGCGGGACCCTGCCTCCCGAATCTGTGTATTTTACGCAAACTTCGGGAAGGTGCGTCGCCCGGCGGCATTAACCGGGAGGGCCCCCGATCACATGGATTGCTGCTGGGTACGTCTTCTCTCGTGTGCGAAAGTTCTGACCGAATCGGACCAGGCATTCGGCTGGGAGGGGCGAATCGCGGACCCCCATCGCCAAGAGCCAGATGTAATTGGAAATCCTACAACAACCCGAATGGGTTCGGGCCCGGCCCTCTAGATGCCGTGGTGGGAGTCGTCTAGGACGGCCGCAGAGGCCGCAGACGTCGGAGGACAGGTGATTACAGAAAAATATCCAAGTCCAATAAGAAATTGTTCGAGCCTGGTCAAAAGGCATCTATTCCCTATAATATGGTCAGCCATTGTCTGTCTGTTATTTGGGTCAACTTTTGACCAAAGTCCGAGGAAGGAGCCGGGACCGGGTGCAGCCGATTTCCAGCCGTCTGTCACGGCCTGAATTTCGTCCCGCCCGGTGGTTATTAAAGTCCGGAGATTTTTTTCATGAAAAATTTTTTAAGTCCAAACTTTTTTCTAAGTCCAAACTTTTTTTTTATTTTCCCATCCTTTTCAGCCCAAGTCCAACCTTTTTTTTTTTTTTTTTGGTTCTAGTATTTATTATGTCCGGGTTCTGGGCCACTTTTGTCCGGGTTCTGGGCCACTTTCTCCGGGAGCGTGTTTTGACGATTTCCAGCCGTCTGCCACGGCCTGAATTTCGTCCCGCCCGGTGGTTATTAAAGTCCGGAGATTTTTTTCATGAAAAATTTTCTAAGTCCAAACTTTTTTCTAAGTCCAAATTTTTTTTTTCACTATTTTTTTTTCTTCTCATGTCCGTGGCCTACATGGGAGCGCCGTCACGAACCGCACCATGGCGAGGGCCGGAGCTCGTCTCTTCCCGGCGGGACCCTGCCTCCCGAATCTGTGTATTTTACGCAAACTTCGGGAAGGTGCGTCGCCCGGCGGCATTAACCGGGAGGGCCCCCGATCACATGGATTGCTGCTGGGTACGTCTTCTCTCGTGTGCGAAAGTTCTGACCGAATCGGACCAGGCATTCGGCTGGGAGGGGCGAATCGCGGACCCCCATCGCCAAGAGCCAGATGTAATTGGAAATCCTACAACAACCCGAATGGGTTCGGGCCCGGCCCTCTAGATGCCGTGGTGGGAGTCGTCTAGGACGGCCGCAGAGGCCGCAGACGTCGGAGGACAGGTGATTACAGAAAAATATCCAAGTCCAATAAGAAATTGTTCGAGCCTGGTCAAAAGGCATCTATTCCCTATAATATGGTCAGCCATTGTCTGTCTGTTATTTGGGTCAACTTTTGACCAAAGTCCGAGGAAGGAGCCGGGACCGGGTGCAGCCGATTTCCAGCCGTCTGTCACGGCCTGAATTTCGTCCCGCCCGGTGGTTATTAAAGTCCGGAGATTTTTTTCATGAAAAATTTTCTAAGTCCAAACTTTTTTCTAAGTCCAAATTTTTTTTTTCACTATTTTTTTTTCTTCTCATGTCCGTGGCCTACATGGGAGCGCCGTCACGAACCGCACCATGGCGAGGGCCGGAGCTCGTCTCTTCCCGGCGGGACCCTGCCTCCCGAATCTGTGTATTTTACGCAAACTTCGGGAAGGTGCGTCGCCCGGCGGCATTAACCGGGAGGGCCCCCGATCACATGGATTGCTGCTGGGTACGTCTTCTCTCGTGTGCGAAAGTTCTGACCGAATCGGACCAGGCATTCGGCTGGGAGGGGCGAATCGCGGACCCCCATCGCCAAGAGCCAGATGTAATTGGAAATCCTACAACAACCCGAATGGGTTCGGGCCCGGCCCTCTAGATGCCGTGGTGGGAGTCGTCTAGGACGGCCGCAGAGGCCGCAGACGTCGGAGGACAGGTGATTACAGAAAAATATCCAAGTCCAATAAGAAATTGTTCGAGCCTGGTCAAAAGGCATCTATTCCCTATAATATGGTCAGCCATTGTCTGTCTGTTATTTGGGTCAACTTTTGACCAAAGTCCGAGGAAGGAGCCGGGACCGGGTGCAGCCGATTTCCAGCCGTCTGTCACGGCCTGAATTTCGTCCCGCCCGGTGGTTATTAAAGTCCGGAGATTTTTTTCATGAAAAATTTTCTAAGTCCAAACTTTTTTCTAAGTCCAAACTTTTTTTTTCACTATTTTTTTTTCTTCTCATGTCCGTGGCCTACATGGGAGCGCCGTCACGAACCGCACCATGGCGAGGGCCGGAGCTCGTCTCTTCCCGGCGGGACCCTACCTCCCGAATCTGTGTATTTTACGCAAACTTCGGGAAGGTGCGTCGCCTGGCGGCATTAACCGGGAGGGCCCCCGATCACATGGATTGCTGCTGGGTACGTCTTCTCTCGTGTGCGAAAGTTCTGACCGAATCGGACCAGGCATTCGGCTGGGAGGGGCGAATCGCGGACCCCCATCGCCAAGAGCCAGATGTAATTGGAAATCCTACAACAACCCGAATGGGTTCGGGCCCGGCCCTCTAGATGCCGTGGTGGGAGTCGTCTAGGACGGCCGCAGAGGCCGCAGACGTCGGAGGACAGGTGATTACAGAAAAATATCCAAGTCCAATAAGAAATTGTTCGAGCCTGGTCAAAAGGCATCTATTCCCTATAATATGGTCAGCCATTGTCTGTCTGTTATTTGGGTCAACTTTTGACCAAAGTCCGAGGAAGGAGCCGGGACCGGGTGCAGCCGATTTCCAGCCGTCTGTCACGGCCTGAATTTCGTCCCGCCCGGTGGTTATTAAAGTCCGGAGATTTTTTTCATGAAAAATTTTCTAAGTCCAAACTTTTTTCTAAGTCCAAACTTTTTTTTTATTTTCCCATCCTTTTCAGCCCAAGTCCAACCTTTTTTTTTTTTTTTTGGTTCTAGTATTTATTATGTCCGGGTTCTGGGCCACTTTTGTCCGGGTTCTGGGCCACTTTCTCCGGGAGCGTGTTTTGACGATTTCCAGCCGTCTGCCACGGCCTGAATTTCGTCCCGCCCGGTGGTTATTAAAGTCCGGAGATTTTTTTCATGAAAAATTTTCTAAGTCCAAACTTTTTTCTAAGTCCAAATTTTTTTTTTCACTATTTTTTTTTCTTCTCATGTCCGTGGCCTACATGGGAGCGCCGTCACGAACCGCACCATGGCGAGGGCCGGAGCTCGTCTCTTCCCGGCGGGACCCTGCCTCCCGAATCTGTGTATTTTACGCAAACTTCGGGAAGGTGCGTCGCCCGGCGGCATTAACCGGGAGGGCCCCCGATCACATGGATTGCTGCTGGGTACGTCTTCTCTCGTGTGCGAAAGTTCTGACCGAATCGGACCAGGCATTCGGCTGGGAGGGGCGAATCGCGGACCCCCATCGCCAAGAGCCAGATGTAATTGGAAATCCTACAACAACCCGAATGGGTTCGGGCCCGGCCCTCTAGATGCCGTGGTGGGAGTCGTCTAGGACGGCCGCAGAGGCCGCAGACGTCGGAGGACAGGTGATTACAGAAAAATATCCAAGTCCAATGAGAAATTGTTCGAGCCTGGTCAAAAGGCATCTATTCCCTATAATATGGTCAGCCATTGTCTGTCTGTTATTTGGGTCAACTTTTGACCAAAGTCCGAGGAAGGAGCCGGGACCGGGTGCAGCCGATTTCCAGCCGTCTGTCACGGCCTGAATTTCGTCCCGCCCGGTGGTTATTAAAGTCCGGAGATTTTTTTCATGAAAAATTTTCTAAGTCCAAACTTTTTTCTAAGTCCAAATTTTTTTTTTCACTATTTTTTTTTCTTCTCATGTCCGTGGCCTACATGGGAGCGCCGTCACGAACCGCACCATGGCGAGGGCCGGAGCTCGTCTCTTCCCGGCGGGACCCTGCCTCCCGAATCTGTGTATTTTACGCAAACTTCGGGAAGGTGCGTCGCCCGGCGGCATTAACCGGGAGGGCCCCCGATCACATGGATTGCTGCTGGGTACGTCTTCTCTCGTGTGCGAAAGTTCTGACCGAATCGGACCAGGCATTCGGCTGGGAGGGGCGAATCGCGGACCCCCATCGCCAAGAGCCAGATGTAATTGGAAATCCTACAACAACCCGAATGGGTTCGGGCCCGGCCCTCTAGATGCCGTGGTGGGAGTCGTCTAGGACGGCCGCAGAGGCCGCAGACGTCGGAGGACAGGTGATTACAGAAAAATATCCAAGTCCAATAAGAAATTGTTCGAGCCTGGTCAAAAGGCATCTATTCCCTATAATATGGTCAGCCATTGTCTGTCTGTTATTTGGGTCAACTTTTGACCAAAGTCCGAGGAAGGAGCCGGGACCGGGTGCAGCCGATTTCCAGCCGTCTGTCACGGCCTGAATTTCGTCCCGCCCGGTGGTTATTAAAGTCCGGAGATTTTTTTCATGAAAAATTTTCTAAGTCCAAACTTTTTTCTAAGTCCAAATTTTTTTTTTCACTATTTTTTTTTCTTCTCATGTCCGTGGCCTACATGGGAGCGCCGTCACGAACCGCACCATGGCGAGGGCCGGAGCTCGTCTCTTCCCGGCGGGACCCTGCCTCCCGAATCTGTGTATTTTACGCAAACTTCGGGAAGGTGCGTCGCCCGGCGGCATTAACCGGGAGGGCCCCCGATCACATGGATCGCTGCTGGGTACGTCTTCTCTCGTGTGCGAAAGTTCTGACCGAATCGGACCAGGCATTCGGCTGGGAGGGGCGAATCGCGGACCCCCATCGCCAAGAGCCAGATGTAATTGGAAATCCTACAACAACCCGAATGGGTTCGGGCCCGGCCCTCTAGATGCCGTGGTGGGAGTCGTCTAGGACGGCCGCAGAGGCCGCAGACGTCGGAGGACAGGTGATTACAGAAAAATATCCAAGTCCAATAAGAAATTGTTCGAGCCTGGTCAAAAGGCATCTATTCCCTATAATATGGTCAGCCATTGTCTGTCTGTTATTTGGGTCAACTTTTGACCAAAGTCCGAGGAAGGAGCCGGGACCGGGTGCAGCCGATTTCCAGCCGTCTGTCACGGCCTGAATTTCGTCCCGCCCGGTGGTTATTAAAGTCCGGAGATTTTTTTCATGAAAAATTTTTTAAGTCCAAACTTTTTTCTAAGTCCAAACTTTTTTTTTATTTTCCCATCCTTTTCAGCCCAAGTCCAACCTTTTTTTTTTTTTTTTTGGTTCTAGTATTTATTATGTCCGGGTTCTGGGCCACTTTTGTCCGGGTTCTGGGCCACTTTCTCCGGGAGCGTGTTTTGACGATTTCCAGCCGTCTGCCACGGCCTGAATTTCGTCCCGCCCGGTGGTTATTAAAGTCCGGAGATTTTTTTCATGAAAAATTTTCTAAGTCCAAACTTTTTTCTAAGTCCAAATTTTTTTTTTCACTATTTTTTTTTCTTCTCATGTCCGTGGCCTACATGGGAGCGCCGTCACGAACCGCACCATGGCGAGGGCCGGAGCTCGTCTCTTCCCGGCGGGACCCTGCCTCCCGAATCTGTGTATTTTACGCAAACTTCGGGAAGGTGCGTCGCCCGGCGGCATTAACCGGGAGGGCCCCCGATCACATGGATTGCTGCTGGGTACGTCTTCTCTCGTGTGCGAAAGTTCTGACCGAATCGGACCAGGCATTCGGCTGGGAGGGGCGAATCGCGGACCCCCATCGCCAAGAGCCAGATGTAATTGGAAATCCTACAACAACCCGAATGGGTTCGGGCCCGGCCCTCTAGATGCCGTGGTGGGAGTCGTCTAGGACGGCCGCAGAGGCCGCAGACGTCGGAGGACAGGTGATTACAGAAAAATATCCAAGTCCAATAAGAAATTGTTCGAGCCTGGTCAAAAGGCATCTATTCCCTATAATATGGTCAGCCATTGTCTGTCTGTTATTTGGGTCAACTTTTGACCAAAGTCCGAGGAAGGAGCCGGGACCGGGTGCAGCCGATTTCCAGCCGTCTGTCACGGCCTGAATTTCGTCCCGCCCGGTGGTTATTAAAGTCCGGAGATTTTTTTCATGAAAAATTTTCTAAGTCCAAACTTTTTTCTAAGTCCAAATTTTTTTTTTCACTATTTTTTTTTCTTCTCATGTCCGTGGCCTACATGGGAGCGCCGTCACGAACCGCACCATGGCGAGGGCCGGAGCTCGTCTCTTCCCGGCGGGACCCTGCCTCCCGAATCTGTGTCTTTTACGCAAACTTCGGGAAGGTGCGTCGCCCGGCGGCATTAACCGGGAGGGCCCCCGATCACATGGATTGCTGCTGGGTACGTCTTCTCTCGTGTGCGAAAGTTCTGACCGAATCGGACCAGGCATTCGGCTGGGAGGGGCGAATCGCGGACCCCCATCGCCAAGAGCCAGATGTAATTGGAAATCCTACAACAACCCGAATGGGTTCGGGCCCGGCCCTCTAGATGCCGTGGTGGGAGTCGTCTAGGACGGCCGCAGAGGCCGCAGACGTCGGAGGACAGGTGATTACAGAAAAATATCCAAGTCCAATAAGAAATTGTTCGAGCCTGGTCAAAAGGCATCTATTCCCTATAATATGGTCAGCCATTGTCTGTCTGTTATTTGGGTCAACTTTTGACCAAAGTCCGAGGAAGGAGCCGGGACCGGGTGCAGCCGATTTCCAGCCGTCTGTCACGGCCTGAATTTCGTCCCGCCCGGTGGTTATTAAAGTCCGGAGATTTTTTTCATGAAAAATTTTCTAAGTCCAAACTTTTTTCTAAGTCCAAACTTTTTTTTTATTTTCCCATCCTTTTCAGCCCAAGTCCAACTTTTTTTTTTTTTTGGTTCTAGTATTTATTATGTCCGGGTTCTGGGCCACTTTTGTCCGGGTTCTGGGCCACTTTCTCCGGGAGCGTGTTTTGACGATTTCCAGCCGTCTGCCACGGCCTGAATTTCGTCCCGCCCGGTGGTTATTAAAGTCCGGAGATTTTTTTCATGAAAAATTTTCTAAGTCCAAACTTTTTTCTAAGTCCAAATTTTTTTTTTCACTATTTTTTTTTCTTCTCATGTCCGTGGCCTACATGGGAGCGCCGTCACGAACCGCACCATGGCGAGGGCCGGAGCTCGTCTCTTCCCGGCGGGACCCTGCCTCCCGAATCTGTGTATTTTACGCAAACTTCGGGAAGGTGCGTCGCCCGGCGGCATTAACCGGGAGGGCCCCCGATCACATGGATTGCTGCTGGGTACGTCTTCTCTCGTGTGCGAAAGTTCTGACCGAATCGGACCAGGCATTCGGCTGGGAGGGGCGAATCGCGGACCCCCATCGCCAAGAGCCAGATGTAATTGGAAATCCTACAACAACCCGAATGGGTTCGGGCCCGGCCCTCTAGATGCCGTGGTGGGAGTCGTCTAGGACGGCCGCAGAGGCCGCAGACGTCGGAGGACAGGTGATTACAGAAAAATATCCAAGTCCAATAAGAAATTGTTCGAGCCTGGTCAAAAGGCATCTATTCCCTATAATATGGTCAGCCATTGTCTGTCTGTTATTTGGGTCAACTTTTGACCAAAGTCCGAGGAAGGAGCCGGGACCGGGTGCAGCCGATTTCCAGCCGTCTGTCACGGCCTGAATTTCGTCCCGCCCGGTGGTTATTAAAGTCCGGAGATTTTTTTCATGAAAAATTTTCTAAGTCCAAACTTTTTTCTAAGTCCAAACTTTTTTTTTATTTTCCCATCCTTTTCAGCCCAAGTCCAACCTTTTTTTTTTTTTTTGGTTCTAGTATTTATTATGTCCGGGTTCTGGGCCACTTTTGTCCGGGTTCTGGGCCACTTTCTCCGGGAGCGTGTTTTGACGATTTCCAGCCGTCTGCCACGGCCTGAATTTCGTCCCGCCCGGTGGTTATTAAAGTCCGGAGATTTTTTTCATGAAAAATTTTCTAAGTCCAAACTTTTTTCTAAGTCCAAATTTTTTTTTTCACTATTTTTTTTTTCTTCTCATGTCCGTGGCCTAGATGGGAGCGCCGTCACGAACCGCACCATGGCGAGGGCCGGAGCTCGTCTCTTCCCGGCGGGACCCTGCCTCCCGAATCTGTGTATTTTACGCAAACTTCGGGAAGGTGCGTCGCCCGGCGGCATTAACCGGGAGGGCCCCCGATCACATGGATTGCTGCTGGGTACGTCTTCTCTCGTGTGCGAAAGTTCTGACCGAATCGGACCAGGCATTCGGCTGGGAGGGGCGAATCGCGGACCCCCATCGCCAAGAGCCAGATGTAATTGGAAATCCTACAACAACCCGAAAGGGTTCGGGCCCGGCCCTCTAGATGCCGTGGTGGGAGTCGTCTAGGACGGCCGCAGAGGCCGCAGACGTCGGAGGACAGGTGATTACAGAAAAATATCCAAGTCCAATAAGAAATTGTTCGAGCCT
Source organism: Asterias amurensis (assembly GCF_032118995.1). Classification (NCBI taxonomy): domain Eukaryota; kingdom Metazoa; phylum Echinodermata; class Asteroidea; order Forcipulatida; family Asteriidae; genus Asterias; species Asterias amurensis. The sequence goes on along the minus strand of NC_092659.1, from coordinate 21,786,801 downwards.
GGTCAAAAGGCATCTATTCCCTATAATATGGTCAGCCATTGTCTGTCTGTTATTTGGGTCAACTTTTGACCAAAGTCCGAGGAAGGAGCCGGGACCGGGTGCAGCCGATTTCCAGCCGTCTGTCACGGCCTGAATTTCGTCCCGCCCGGTGGTTATTAAAGTCCGGAGATTTTTTTCATGAAAAATTTTCTAAGTCCAAACTTTTTTCTAAGTCCAAACTTTTTTTTTCACTATTTTTTTTTCTTCTCATGTCCGTGGCCTACATGGGAGCGCCGTCACGAACCGCACCATGGCGAGGGCCGGAGCTCGTCTCTTCCCGGCGGGACCCTGCCTCCCGAATCTGTGTATTTTACGCAAACTTCGGGAAGGTGCGTCGCCCGGCGGCATTAACCGGGAGGGCCCCCGATCACATGGATTGCTGCTGGGTACGTCTTCTCTCGTGTGCGAAAGTTCTGACCGAATCGGACCAGGCATTCGGCTGGGAGGGGCGAATCGCGGACCCCCATCGCCAAGAGCCAGATGTAATTTGAAATCCTACAACAACCCGAATGGGTTCGGGCCCGGCCCTCTAGATGCCGTGGTGGGAGTCGTCTAGGACGGCCGCAGTGGCCGCAGACGTCGGAGGACAGGTGATTACAGAAAAATATCCAAGTCCAATAAGAAATTGTTCGAGCCTGGTCAAAAGGCATCTATTCCCTATAATATGGTCAGCCATTGTCTGTCTGTTATTTGGGTCAACTTTTGACCAAAGTCCGAGGAAGGAGCCGGGACCGGGTGCAGCCGATTTCCAGCCGTCTGTCACGGCCTGAATTTCGTCCCGCCCGGTGGTTATTAAAGTCCGGAGATTTTTTTCATGAAAAATTTTCTAAGTCCAAACTTTTTTCTAAGTCCAAACTTTTTTTTTATTTTCCCATCCTTTTCTGCCCAAGTCCAACCTTTTTTTTTTTTTTTTGGTTCTAGTATTTATTATGTCCGGGTTCTGGGCCACTTTTGTCCGGGTTCTGGGCCACTTTCTCCGGGAGCGTGTTTTGACGATTTCCAGCCGTCTGCCACGGCCTGAATTTCGTCCCGCCCGGTGGTTATTAAAGTCCGGAGATTTTTTTCATGAAAAATTTTCTAAGTCCAAACTTTTTTCTAAGTCCAAATTTTTTTTTTCACTATTTTTTTTTCTTCTCATGTCCGTGGCCTACATGGGAGCGCCGTCACGAACCGCACCATGGCGAGGGCCGGAGCTCGTCTCTTCCCGGCGGGACCCTGCCTCCCGAATCTGTGTATTTTACGCAAACTTCGGGAAGGTGCGTCGCCCGGCGGCATTAACCGGGAGGGCCCCCGATCACATGGATTGCTGCTGGGTACGTCTTCTCTCGTGTGCGAAAGTTCTGACCGAATCGGACCAGGCATTCGGCTGGGAGGGGCGAATCGCGGACCCCCATCGCCAAGAGCCAGATGTAATTGGAAATCCTACAACAACCCGAATGGGTTCGGGCCCGGCCCTCTAGATGCCGTGGTGGGAGTCGTCTAGGACGGCCGCAGAGGCCGCAGACGTCGGAGGACAGGTGATTACAGAAAAATATCCAAGTCCAATAAGAAATTGTTCGAGCCTGGTCAAAAGGCATCTATTCCCTATAATATGGTCAGCCATTGTCTGTCTGTTATTTGGGTCAACTTTTGACCAAAGTCCGAGGAAGGAGCCGGGACCGGGTGCAGCCGATTTCCAGCCGTCTGTCACGGCCTGAATTTCGTCCCGCCCGGTGGTTATTAAAGTCCGGAGATTTTTTTCATGAAAAATTTTCTAAGTCCAAACTTTTTTCTAAGTCCAAACTTTTTTTTTCACTATTTTTTTTTCTTCTCATGTCCGTGGCCTACATGGGAGCGCCGTCACGAACCGCACCATGGCGAGGGCCGGAGCTCGTCTCATACCGGCGGGACCCTGCCTCCCGAATCTGTGTATTTTACGCAAACTTCGGGAAGGTGCGTCGCCCGGCGGCATTAACCGGGAGGGCCCCCGATCACATGGATTGCTGCTGGGTACGTCTTCTCTCGTGTGCGAAAGTTCTGACCGAATCGGACCAGGCATTCGGCTGGGAGGGGCGAATCGCGGACCCCCATCGCCAAGAGCCAGATGTAATTGGAAATCCTACAACAACCCGAATGGGTTCGGGCCCGGCCCTCTAGATGCCGTGGTGGGAGTCGTCTAGGACGGCCGCAGAGGCCGCAGACGTCGGAGGACAGGTGATTACAGAAAAATATCCAAGTCCAATAAGAAATTGTTCGAGCCTGGTCAAAAGGCATCTATTCCCTATAATATGGTCAGCCATTGTCTGTCTGTTATTTGGGTCAACTTTTGACCAAAGTCCGAGGAAGGAGCCGGGACCGGGTGCAGCCGATTTCCAGCCGTCTGTCACGGCCTGAATTTCGTCCCGCCCGGTGGTTATTAAAGTCCGGAGATTTTTTTCATGAAAAATTTTTTAAGTCCAAACTTTTTTCTAAGTCCAAATTTTTTTTTCACTATTTTTTTTTCTTCTCATGTCCGTGGCCTACATGGGAGCGCCGTCACGAACCGCACCATGGCGAGGGCCGGAGCTCGTCTCTTCCCGGCGGGACCCTGCCTCCCGAATCTGTGTATTTTACGCAAACTTCGGGAAGGTGCGTCGCCCGGCGGCATTAACCGGGAGGGCCCCCGATCACATGGATTGCTGCTGGGTACGTCTTCTCTCGTGTGCGAAAGTTCTGACCGAATCGGACCAGGCATTCGGCTGGGAGGGGCGAATCGCGGACCCCCATCGCCAAGAGCCAGATGTAATTGGAAATCCTACAACAACCCGAATGGGTTCGGGCCCGGCCCTCTAGATGCCGTGGTGGGAGTCGTCTAGGACGGCCGCAGAGGCCGCAGACGTCGGAGGACAGGTGATTACAGAAAAATATCCAAGTCCAATAAGAAATTGTTCGAGCCTGGTCAAAAGGCATCTATTCCCTATAATATGGTCAGCCATTGTCTGTCTGTTATTTGGGTCAACTTTTGACCAAAGTCCGAGGAAGGAGCCGGGACCGGGTGCAGCCGATTTCCAGCCGTCTGTCACGGCCTGAATTTCGTCCCGCCCGGTGGTTATTAAAGTCCGGAGATTTTTTTCATGAAAAATTTTCTAAGTCCAAACTTTTTTCTAAGTCCAAACTTTTTTTTTTCACTATTTTTTTTTCTTCTCATGTCCGTGGCCTACATGGGAGCGCCGTCACGAACCGCACCATGGCGAGGGCCGGAGCTCGTCTCTTCCCGGCGGGACCCTGCCTCCCGAATCTGTGTATTTTACGCAAACTTCGGGAAGGTGCGTCGCCCGGCGGCATTAACCGGGAGGGCCCCCGATCACATGGATTGCTGCTGGGTACGTCTTCTCTCGTGTGCGAAAGTTCTGACCGAATCGGACCAGGCATTCGGCTGGGAGGGGCGAATCGCGGACCCCCATCGCCAAGAGCCAGATGTAATTGGAAATCCTACAACAACCCGAATGGGTTCGGGCCCGGCCCTCTAGATGCCGTGGTGGGAGTCGTCTAGGACGGCCGCAGAGGCCGCAGACGTCGGAGGACAGGTGATTACAGAAAAATATCCAAGTCCAATAAGAAATTGTTCGAGCCTGGTCAAAAGGCATCTATTCCCTATAATATGGTCAGCCATTGTCTGTCTGTTATTTGGGTCAACTTTTGACCAAAGTCCGAGGAAGGAGCCGGGACCGGGTGCAGCCGATTTCCAGCCGTCTGTCACGGCCTGAATTTCGTCCCGCCCGGTGGTTATTAAAGTCCGGAGATTTTTTTCATGAAAAATTTTCTAAGTCCAAACTTTTTTCTAAGTCCAAACTTTTTTTTTATTTTCCCATCCTTTTCTGCCCAAGTCCAACCTTTTTTTTTTTTTTTTGGTTCTAGTATTTATTATGTCCGGGTTCTGGGCCACTTTTGTCCGGGTTCTGGGCCACTTTCTCCGGGAGCGTGTTTTTACGATTTCCAGCCGTCTGCCACGGCCTGAATTTCGTCCCGCCCGGTGGTTATTAAAGTCCGGAGATTTTTTTCATGAAAAATTTTCTAAGTCCAAACTTTTTTCTAAGTCCAAATTTTTTTTTTCACTATTTTTTTTTCTTCTCATGTCCGTGGCCTACATGGGAGCGCCGTCACGAACCGCACCATGGCGAGGGCCGGAGCTCGTCTCTTCCCGGCGGGACCCTGCCTCCCGAATCTGTGTATTTTACGCAAACTTCGGGAAGGTGCGTCGCCCGGCGGCATTAACCGGGAGGGCCCCCGATCACATGGATTGCTGCTGGGTACGTCTTCTCTCGTGTGCGAAAGTTCTGACCGAATCGGACCAGGCATTCGGCTGGGAGGGGCGAATCGCGGACCCCCATCGCCAAGAGCCAGATGTAATTGGAAATCCTACAACAACCCGAAAGGGTTCGGGCCCGGCCCTCTAGATGCCGTGGTGGGAGTCGTCTAGGACGGCCGCAGAGGCCGCAGACGTCGGAGGACAGGTGATTACAGAAAAATATCCAAGTCCAATAAGAAATTGTTCGAGCCTGGTCAAAAGGCATCTATTCCCTATAATATGGTCAGCCATTGTCTGTCTGTTATTTGGGTCAACTTTTGACCAAAGTCCGAGGAAGGAGCCGGGACCGGGTGCAGCCGATTTCCAGCCGTCTGTCACGGCCTGAATTTCGTCCCGCCCGGTGGTTATTAAAGTCCGGAGATTTTTTTCATGAAAAATTTTCTAAGTCCAAACTTTTTTCTAAGTCCAAACTTTTTTTTTCACTATTTTTTTTTCTTCTCATGTCCGTGGCCTACATGGGAGCGCCGTCACGAACCGCACCATGGCGAGGGCCGGAGCTCGTCTCTTTCCGGCGGGACCCTGCCTCCCGAATCTGTGTATTTTACGCAAACTTCGGGAAGGTGCGTCGCCCGGCGGCATTAACCGGGAGGGCCCCCGATCACATGGATTGCTGCTGGGTACGTCTTCTCTCGTGTGCGAAAGTTCTGACCGAATCGGACCAGGCATTCGGCTGGGAGGGGCGAATCGCGGACCCCCATCGCCAAGAGCCAGATGTAATTGGAAATCCTACAACAACCCGAATGGGTTCGGGCCCGGCCCTCTAGATGCCGTGGTGGGAGTCGTCTAGGACGGCCGCAGAGGCCGCAGACGTCGGAGGACAGGTGATTACAGAAAAATATCCAAGTCCAATAAGAAATTGTTCGAGCCTGGTCAAAAGGCATCTATTCCCTATAATATGGTCAGCCATTGTCTGTCTGTTATTTGGGTCAACTTTTGACCAAAGTCCGAGGAAGGAGCCGGGACCGGGTGCAGCCGATTTCCAGCCGTCTGTCACGGCCTGAATTTCGTCCCGCCCGGTGGTTATTAAAGTCCGGAGATTTTTTTCATGAAAAATTTTCTAAGTCCAAACTTTTTTCTAAGTCCAAATTTTTTTTTTCACTATTTTTTTTTCTTCTCATGTCCGTGGCCTACATGGGAGCGCCGTCACGAACCGCACCATGGCGAGGGCCGGAGCTCGTCTCTTCCCGGCGGGACCCTGCCTCCCGAATCTGTGTATTTTACGCAAACTTCGGGAAGGTGCGTCGCCCGGCGGCATTAACCGGGAGGGCCCCCGATCACATGGATTGCTGCTGGGTACGTCTTCTCTCGTGTGCGAAAGTTCTGACCGAATCGGACCAGGCATTCGGCTGGGAGGGGCGAATCGCGGACCCCCATCGCCAAGAGCCAGATGTAATTGGAAATCCTACAACAACCCGAATGGGTTCGGGCCCGGCCCTCTAGATGCCGTGGTGGGAGTCGTCTAGGACGGCCGCAGAGGCCGCAGACGTCGGAGGACAGGTGATTACAGAAAAATATCCAAGTCCAATAAGAAATTGTTCGAGCCTGGTCAAAAGGCATCTATTCCCTATAATATGGTCAGCCATTGTCTGTCTGTTATTTGGGTCAACTTTTGACCAAAGTCCGAGGAAGGAGCCGGGACCGGGTGCAGCCGATTTCCAGCCGTCTGTCACGGCCTGAATTTCGTCCCGCCCGGTGGTTATTAAAGTCCGGAGATTTTTTTCATGAAAAATTTTCTAAGTCCAAACTTTTTTCTAAGTCCAAACTTTTTTTTTATTTTCCCATCCTTTTCTGCCCAAGTCCAACCTTTTTTTTTTTTTTTTGGTTCTAGTATTTATTATGTCCGGGTTCTGGGCCACTTTTGTCCGGGTTCTGGGCCACTTTCTCCGGGAGCGTGTTTTGACGATTTCCAGCCGTCTGCCACGGCCTGAATTTCGTCCCGCCCGGTGGTTATTAAAGTCCGGAGATTTTTTTCATGAAAAATTTTCTAAGTCCAAACTTTTTTCTAAGTCCAAATTTTTTTTTTCACTATTTTTTTTTCTTCTCATGTCCGTGGCCTACATGGGAGCGCCGTCACGAACCGCACCATGGCGAGGGCCGGAGCTCGTCTCGTCCCGGCGGGACCCTGCCTCCCGAATCTGTGTATTTTACGCAAACTTCGGGAAGGTGCGTCGCCCGGCGGCATTAACCGGGAGGGCCCCCGATCACATGGATTGCTGCTGGGTACGTCTTCTCTCGTGTGCGAAAGTTCTGACCGAATCGGACCAGGCATTCGGCTGGGAGGGGCGAATCGCGGACCCCCATCGCCAAGAGCCAGATGTAATTGGAAATCCTACAACAACCCGAATGGGTTCGGGCCCGGCCCTCTAGATGCCGTGGTGGGAGTCGTCTAGGACGGCCGCAGAGGCCGCAGACGTCGGAGGACAGGTGATTACAGAAAAATATCCAAGTCCAATAAGAAATTGTTCGAGCCTGGTCAAAAGGCATCTATTCCCTATAATATGGTCAGCCATTGTCTGTCTGTTATTTGGGTCAACTTTTGACCAAAGTCCGAGGAAGGAGCCGGGACCGGGTGCAGCCGATTTCCAGCCGTCTGTCACGGCCTGAATTTCGTCCCGCCCGGTGGTTATTAAAGTCCGGAGATTTTTTTCATGAAAAATTTTCTAAGTCCAAACTTTTTTCTAAGTCCAAATTTTTTTTTTCACTATTTTTTTTTCTTCTCATGTCCGTGGCCTACATGGGAGCGCCGTCACGAACCGCACCATGGCGAGGGCCGGAGCTCGTCTCTTCCCGGCGGGACCCTGCCTCCCGAATCTGTGTATTTTACGCAAACTTCGGGAAGGTGCGTCGCCCGGCGGCATTAACCGGGAGGGCCCCCGATCACATGGATTGCTGCTGGGTACGTCTTCTCTCGTGTGCGAAAGTTCTGACCGAATCGGACCAGGCATTCGGCTGGGAGGGGCGAATCGCGGACCCCCATCGCCAAGAGCCAGATGTAATTGGAAATCCTACAACAACCCGAATGGGTTCGGGCCCGGCCCTCTAGATGCCGTGGTGGGAGTCGTCTAGGACGGCCGCAGAGGCCGCAGACGTCGGAGGACAGGTGATTACAGAAAAATATCCAAGTCCAATAAGAAATTGTTCGAGCCTGGTCAAAAGGCATCTATTCCCTATAATATGGTCAGCCATTGTCTGTCTGTTATTTGGGTCAACTTTTGACCAAAGTCCGAGGAAGGAGCCGGGACCGGGTGCAGCCGATTTCCAGCCGTCTGTCACGGCCTGAATTTCGTCCCGCCCGGTGGTTATTAAAGTCCGGAGATTTTTTTCATGAAAAATTTTCTAAGTCCAAACTTTTTTCTAAGTCCAAACTTTTTTTTTATTTTCCCATCCTTTTCTGCCCAAGTCCAACCTTTTTTTTTTTTTTTTGGTTCTAGTATTTATTATGTCCGGGTTCTGGGCCACTTTTGTCCGGGTTCTGGGCCACTTTCTCCGGGAGCGTGTTTTGACGATTTCCAGCCGTCTGCCACGGCCTGAATTTCGTCCCGCCCGGTGGTTATTAAAGTCCGGAGATTTTTTTCATGAAAAATTTTCTAAGTCCAAACTTTTTTCTAAGTCCAAATTTTTTTTTTCACTATTTTTTTTTCTTCTCATGTCCGTGGCCTACATGGGAGCGCCGTCACGAACCGCACCATGGCGAGGGCCGGAGCTCGTCTCTTCCCGGCGGGACCCTGCCTCCCGAATCTGTGTATTTTACGCAAACTTCGGGAAGGTGCGTCGCCCGGCGGCATTAACCGGGAGGGCCCCCGATCACATGGATTGCTGCTGGGTACGTCTTCTCTCGTGTGCGAAAGTTCTGACCGAATCGGACCAGGCATTCGGCTGGGAGGGGCGAATCGCGGACCCCCATCGCCAAGAGCCAGATGTAATTGGAAATCCTACAACAACCCGAATGGGTTCGGGCCCGGCCCTCTAGATGCCGTGGTGGGAGTCGTCTAGGACGGCCGCAGAGGCCGCAGACGTCGGAGGACAGGTGATTACAGAAAAATATCCAAGTCCAATAAGAAATTGTTCGAGCCTGGTCAAAAGGCATCTATTCCCTATAATATGGTCAGCCATTGTCTGTCTGTTATTTGGGTCAACTTTTGACCAAAGTCCGAGGAAGGAGCCGGGACCGGGTGCAGCCGATTTCCAGCCGTCTGTCACGGCCTGAATTTCGTCCCGCCCGGTGGTTATTAAAGTCCGGAGATTTTTTTCATGAAAAATTTTCTAAGTCCAAACTTTTTTCTAAGTCCAAACTTTTTTTTTATTTTCCCATCCTTTTCAGCCCAAGTCCAACCTTTTTTTTTTTTTTTTGGTTCTAGTATTTATTATGTCCGGGTTCTGGGCCACTTTTGTCCGGGTTCTGGGCCACTTTCTCCGGGAGCGTGTTTTGACGATTTCCAGCCGTCTGCCACGGCCTGAATTTCGTCCCGCCCGGTGGTTATTAAAGTCCGGAGATTTTTTTCATGAAAAATTTTCTAAGTCCAAACTTTTTTCTAAGTCCAAATTTTTTTTTTCACTATTTTTTTTTTCTTCTCATGTCCGTGGCCTAGATGGGAGCGCCGTCACGAACCGCACCATGGCGAGGGCCGGAGCTCGTCTCTTCCCGGCGGGACCCTGCCTCCCGAATCTGTGTATTTTACGCAAACTTCGGGAAGGTGCGTCGCCCGGCGGCATTAACCGGGAGGGCCCCCGATCACATGGATTGCTGCTGGGTACGTCTTCTCTCGTGTGCGAAAGTTCTGACCGAATCGGACCAGGCATTCGGCTGGGAGGGGCGAATCGCGGACCCCCATCGCCAAGAGCCAGATGTAATTGGAAATCCTACAACAACCCGAAAGGGTTCGGGCCCGGCCCTCTAGATGCCGTGGTGGGAGTCGTCTAGGACGGCCGCAGAGGCCGCAGACGTCGGAGGACAGGTGATTACAGAAAAATATCCAAGTCCAATAAGAAATTGTTCGAGCCTGGTCAAAAGGCATCTATTCCCTATAATATGGTCAGCCATTGTCTGTCTGTTATTTGGGTCAACTTTTGACCAAAGTCCGAGGAAGGAGCCGGGACCGGGTGCAGCCGATTTCCAGCCGTCTGTCACGGCCTGAATTTCGTCCCGCCCGGTGGTTATTAAAGTCCGGAGATTTTTTTCATGAAAAATTTTCTAAGTCCAAACTTTTTTCTAAGTCCAAACTTTTTTTTTCACTATTTTTTTTTCTTCTCATGTCCGTGGCCTACATGGGAGCGCCGTCACGAACCGCACCATGGCGAGGGCCGGAGCTCGTCTCTTCCCGGCGGGACCCTGCCTCCCGAATCTGTGTATTTTACGCAAACTTCGGGAAGGTGCGTCGCCCGGCGGCATTAACCGGGAGGGCCCCCGATCACATGGATTGCTGCTGGGTACGTCTTCTCTCGTGTGCGAAAGTTCTGACCGAATCGGACCAGGCATTCGGCTGGGAGGAGCGAATCGCGGACCCCCATCGCCAAGAGCCAGATGTAATTTGAAATCCTACAACAACCCGAATGGGTTCGGGCCCGGCCCTCTAGATGCCGTGGTGGGAGTCGTCTAGGACGGCCGCAGTGGCCGCAGACGTCGGAGGACAGGTGATTACAGAAAAATATCCAAGTCCAATAAGAAATTGTTCGAGCCTGGTCAAAAGGCATCTATTCCCTATAATATGGTCAGCCATTGTCTGTCTGTTATTTGGGTCAACTTTTGACCAAAGTCCGAGGAAGGAGCCGGGACCGGGTGCAGCCGATTTCCAGCCGTCTGTCACGGCCTGAATTTCGTCCCGCCCGGTGGTTATTAAAGTCCGGAGATTTTTTTCATGAAAAATTTTCTAAGTCCAAACTTTTTTCTAAGTCCAAACTTTTTTTTTATTTTCCCATCCTTTTCTGCCCAAGTCCAACCTTTTTTTTTTTTTTTTGGTTCTAGTATTTATTATGTCCGGGTTCTGGGCCACTTTTGTCCGGGTTCTGGGCCACTTTCTCCGGGAGCGTGTTTTGACGATTTCCAGCCGTCTGCCACGGCCTGAATTTCGTCCCGCCCGGTGGTTATTAAAGTCCGGAGATTTTTTTCATGAAAAATTTTCTAAGTCCAAACTTTTTTCTAAGTCCAAATTTTTTTTTTCACTATTTTTTTTTCTTCTCATGTCCGTGGCCTACATGGGAGCGCCGTCACGAACCGCACCATGGCGAGGGCCGGAGCTCGTCTCTTCCCGGCGGGACCCTGCCTCCCGAATCTGTGTATTTTACGCAAACTTCGGGAAGGTGCGTCGCCCGGCGGCATTAACCGGGAGGGCCCCCGATCACATGGATTGCTGCTGGGTACGTCTTCTCTCGTGTGCGAAAGTTCTGACCGAATCGGACCAGGCATTCGGCTGGGAGGGGCGAATCGCGGACCCCCATCGCCAAGAGCCAGATGTAATTGGAAATCCTACAACAACCCGAATGGGTTCGGGCCCGGCCCTCTAGATGCCGTGGTGGGAGTCGTCTAGGACGGCCGCAGAGGCCGCAGACGTCGGAGGACAGGTGATTACAGAAAAATATCCAAGTCCAATAAGAAATTGTTCGAGCCTGGTCAAAAGGCATCTATTCCCTATAATATGGTCAGCCATTGTCTGTCTGTTATTTGGGTCAACTTTTGACCAAAGTCCGAGGAAGGAGCCGGGACCGGGTGCAGCCGATTTCCAGCCGTCTGTCACGGCCTGAATTTCGTCCCGCCCGGTGGTTATTAAAGTCCGGAGATTTTTTTCATGAAAAATTTTCTAAGTCCAAACTTTTTTCTAAGTCCAAACTTTTTTTTTCACTATTTTTTTTTCTTCTCATGTCCGTGGCCTACATGGGAGCGCCGTCACGAACCGCACCATGGCGAGGGCCGGAGCTCGTCTCATACCGGCGGGACCCTGCCTCCCGAATCTGTGTATTTTACGCAAACTTCGGGAAGGTGCGTCGCCCGGCGGCATTAACCGGGAGGGCCCCCGATCACATGGATTGCTGCTGGGTACGTCTTCTCTCGTGTGCGAAAGTTCTGACCGAATCGGACCAGGCATTCGGCTGGGAGGGGCGAATCGCGGACCCCCATCGCCAAGAGCCAGATGTAATTGGAAATCCTACAACAACCCGAATGGGTTCGGGCCCGGCCCTCTAGATGCCGTGGTGGGAGTCGTCTAGGACGGCCGCAGAGGCCGCAGACGTCGGAGGACAGGTGATTACAGAAAAATATCCAAGTCCAATAAGAAATTGTTCGAGCCTGGTCAAAAGGCATCTATTCCCTATAATATGGTCAGCCATTGTCTGTCTGTTATTTGGGTCAACTTTTGACCAAAGTCCGAGGAAGGAGCCGGGACCGGGTGCAGCCGATTTCCAGCCGTCTGTCACGGCCTGAATTTCGTCCCGCCCGGTGGTTATTAAAGTCCGGAGATTTTTTTCATGAAAAATTTTTTAAGTCCAAACTTTTTTCTAAGTCCAAATTTTTTTTTTCACTATTTTTTTTTCTTCTCATGTCCGTGGCCTACATGGGAGCGCCGTCACGAACCGCACCATGGCGAGGGCCGGAGCTCGTCTCTTCCCGGCGGGACCCTGCCTCCCGAATCTGTGTATTTTACGCAAACTTCGGGAAGGTGCGTCGCCCGGCGGCATTAACCGGGAGGGCCCCCGATCACATGGATTGCTGCTGGGTACGTCTTCTCTCGTGTGCGAAAGTTCTGACCGAATCGGACCAGGCATTCGGCTGGGAGGGGCGAATCGCGGACCCCCATCGCCAAGAGCCAGATGTAATTGGAAATCCTACAACAACCCGAATGGGTTCGGGCCCGGCCCTCTAGATGCCGTGGTGGGAGTCGTCTAGGACGGCCGCAGAGGCCGCAGACGTCGGAGGACAGGTGATTACAGAAAAATATCCAAGTCCAATAAGAAATTGTTCGAGCCTGGTCAAAAGGCATCTATTCCCTATAATATGGTCAGCCATTGTCTGTCTGTTATTTGGGTCAACTTTTGACCAAAGTCCGAGGAAGGAGCCGGGACCGGGTGCAGCCGATTTCCAGCCGTCTGTCACGGCCTGAATTTCGTCCCGCCCGGTGGTTATTAAAGTCCGGAGATTTTTTTCATGAAAAATTTTCTAAGTCCAAACTTTTTTCTAAGTCCAAACTTTTTTTTTCACTATTTTTTCCCATCCTTTTCTGCCCAAGTCCAACCTTTTTTTTTTTTTTTTGGTTCTAGTATTTATTATGTCCGGGTTCTGGGCCACTTTTGTCCGGGTTCTGGGCCACTTTCTCCGGGAGCGTGTTTTGACGATTTCCAGCCGTCTGCCACGGCCTGAATTTCGTCCCGCCCGGTGGTTATTAAAGTCCGGAGATTTTTTTCATGAAAAATTTTCTAAGTCCAAACTTTTTTCTAAGTCCAAATTTTTTTTTTCACTATTTTTTTTTCTTCTCATGTCCGTGGCCTACATGGGAGCGCCGTCACGAACCGCACCATGGCGAGGGCCGGAGCTCGTCTCTTCCCGGCGGGACCCTGCCTCCCGAATCTGTGTATTTTACGCAAACTTCGGGAAGGTGCGTCGCCCGGCGGCATTAACCGGGAGGGCCCCCGATCACATGGATTGCTGCTGGGTACGTCTTCTCTCGTGTGCGAAAGTTCTGACCGAATCGGACCAGGCATTCGGCTGGGAGGGGCGAATCGCGGACCCCCATCGCCAAGAGCCAGATGTAATTGGAAATCCTACAACAACCCGAATGGGTTCGGGCCCGGCCCTCTAGATGCCGTGGTGGGAGTCGTCTAGGACGGCCGCAGAGGCCGCAGACGTCGGAGGACAGGTGATTACAGAAAAATATCCAAGTCCAATAAGAAATTGTTCGAGCCTGGTCAAAAGGCATCTATTCCCTATAATATGGTCAGCCATTGTCTGTCTGTTATTTGGGTCAACTTTTGACCAAAGTCCGAGGAAGGAGCCGGGACCGGGTGCAGCCGATTTCCAGCCGTCTGTCACGGCCTGAATTTCGTCCCGCCCGGTGGTTATTAAAGTCCGGAGATTTTTTTCATGAAAAATTTTCTAAGTCCAAACTTTTTTCTAAGTCCAAACTTTTTTTTTTCACTATTTTTTTTTCTTCTCATGTCCGTGGCCTACATGGGAGCGCCGTCACGAACCGCACCATGGCGAGGGCCGGAGCTCGTCTCTTCCCGGCGGGACCCTGCCTCCCGAATCTGTGTATTTTACGCAAACTTCGGGAAGGTGCGTCGCCCGGCGGCATTAACCGGGAGGGCCCCCGATCACATGGATTGCTGCTGGGTACGTCTTCTCTCGTGTGCGAAAGTTCTGACCGAATCGGACCAGGCATTCGGCTGGGAGGGGCGAATCGCGGACCCCCATCGCCAAGAGCCAGATGTAATTGGAAATCCTACAACAACCCGAATGGGTTCGGGCCCGGCCCTCTAGATGCCGTGGTGGGAGTCGTCTAGGACGGCCGCAGAGGCCGCAGACGTCGGAGGACAGGTGATTACAGAAAAATATCCAAGTCCAATAAGAAATTGTTCGAGCCTGGTCAAAAGGCATCTATTCCCTATAATATGGTCAGCCATTGTCTGTCTGTTATTTGGGTCAACTTTTGACCAAAGTCCGAGGAAGGAGCCGGGACCGGGTGCAGCCGATTTCCAGCCGTCTGTCACGGCCTGAATTTCGTCCCGCCCGGTGGTTATTAAAGTCCGGAGATTTTTTTCATGAAAAATTTTCTAAGTCCAAACTTTTTTCTAAGTCCAAACTTTTTTTTTATTTTCCCATCCTTTTCTGCCCAAGTCCAACCTTTTTTTTTTTTTTTTGGTTCTAGTATTTATTATGTCCGGGTTCTGGGCCACTTTTGTCCGGGTTCTGGGCCACTTTCTCCGGGAGCGTGTTTTTACGATTTCCAGCCGTCTGCCACGGCCTGAATTTCGTCCCGCCCGGTGGTTATTAAAGTCCGGAGATTTTTTTCATGAAAAATTTTCTAAGTCCAAACTTTTTTCTAAGTCCAAATTTTTTTTTTCACTATTTTTTTTTCTTCTCATGTCCGTGGCCTACATGGGAGCGCCGTCACGAACCGCACCATGGCGAGGGCCGGAGCTCGTCTCTTCCCGGCGGGACCCTGCCTCCCGAATCTGTGTATTTTACGCAAACTTCGGGAAGGTGCGTCGCCCGGCGGCATTAACCGGGAGGGCCCCCGATCACATGGATTGCTGCTGGGTACGTCTTCTCTCGTGTGCGAAAGTTCTGACCGAATCGGACCAGGCATTCGGCTGGGAGGGGCGAATCGCGGACCCCCATCGCCAAGAGCCAGATGTAATTGGAAATCCTACAACAACCCGAAAGGGTTCGGGCCCGGCCCTCTAGATGCCGTGGTGGGAGTCGTCTAGGACGGCCGCAGAGGCCGCAGACGTCGGAGGACAGGTGATTACAGAAAAATATCCAAGTCCAATAAGAAATTGTTCGAGCCTGGTCAAAAGGCATCTATTCCCTATAATATGGTCAGCCATTGTCTGTCTGTTATTTGGGTCAACTTTTGACCAAAGTCCGAGGAAGGAGCCGGGACCGGGTGCAGCCGATTTCCAGCCGTCTGTCACGGCCTGAATTTCGTCCCGCCCGGTGGTTATTAAAGTCCGGAGATTTTTTTCATGAAAAATTTTCTAAGTCCAAACTTTTTTCTAAGTCCAAATTTTTTTTTTCACTATTTTTTTTTCTTCTCATGTCCGTGGCCTACATGGGAGCGCCGTCACGAACCGCACCATGGCGAGGGCCGGAGCTCGTCTCTTCCCGGCGGGACCCTGCCTCCCGAATCTGTGTATTTTACGCAAACTTCGGGAAGGTGCGTCGCCCGGCGGCATTAACCGGGAGGGCCCCCGATCACATGGATTGCTGCTGGGTACGTCTTCTCTCGTGTGCGAAAGTTCTGACCGAATCGGACCAGGCATTCGGCTGGGAGGGGCGAATCGCGGACCCCCATCGCCAAGAGCCAGATGTAATTGGAAATCCTACAACAACCCGAATGGGTTCGGGCCCGGCCCTCTAGATGCCGTGGTGGGAGTCGTCTAGGACGGCCGCAGAGGCCGCAGACGTCGGAGGACAGGTGATTACAGAAAAATATCCAAGTCCAATAAGAAATTGTTCGAGCCTGGTCAAAAGGCATCTATTCCCTATAATATGGTCAGCCATTGTCTGTCTGTTATTTGGGTCAACTTTTGACCAAAGTCCGAGGAAGGAGCCGGGACCGGGTGCAGCCGATTTCCAGCCGTCTGTCACGGCCTGAATTTCGTCCCGCCCGGTGGTTATTAAAGTCCGGAGATTTTTTTCATGAAAAATTTTCTAAGTCCAAACTTTTTTCTAAGTCCAAACTTTTTTTTTATTTTCCCATCCTTTTCTGCCCAAGTCCAACCTTTTTTTTTTTTTTTTGGTTCTAGTATTTATTATGTCCGGGTTCTGGGCCACTTTTGTCCGGGTTCTGGGCCACTTTCTCCGGGAGCGTGTTTTGACGATTTCCAGCCGTCTGCCACGGCCTGAATTTCGTCCCGCCCGGTGGTTATTAAAGTCCGGAGATTTTTTTCATGAAAAATTTTCTAAGTCCAAACTTTTTTCTAAGTCCAAATTTTTTTTTTCACTATTTTTTTTTCTTCTCATGTCCGTGGCCTACATGGGAGCGCCGTCACGAACCGCACCATGGCGAGGGCCGGAGCTCGTCTCGTCCCGGCGGGACCCTGCCTCCCGAATCTGTGTATTTTACGCAAACTTCGGGAAGGTGCGTCGCCCGGCGGCATTAACCGGGAGGGCCCCCGATCACATGGATTGCTGCTGGGTACGTCTTCTCTCGTGTGCGAAAGTTCTGACCGAATCGGACCAGGCATTCGGCTGGGAGGGGCGAATCGCGGACCCCCATCGCCAAGAGCCAGATGTAATTGGAAATCCTACAACAACCCGAATGGGTTCGGGCCCGGCCCTCTAGATGCCGTGGTGGGAGTCGTCTAGGACGGCCGCAGAGGCCGCAGACGTCGGAGGACAGGTGATTACAGAAAAATATCCAAGTCCAATAAGAAATTGTTCGAGCCTGGTCAAAAGGCATCTATTCCCTATAATATGGTCAGCCATTGTCTGTCTGTTATTTGGGTCAACTTTTGACCAAAGTCCGAGGAAGGAGCCGGGACCGGGTGCAGCCGATTTCCAGCCGTCTGTCACGGCCTGAATTTCGTCCCGCCCGGTGGTTATTAAAGTCCGGAGATTTTTTTCATGAAAAATTTTCTAAGTCCAAACTTTTTTCTAAGTCCAAATTTTTTTTTTCACTATTTTTTTTTCTTCTCATGTCCGTGGCCTACATGGGAGCGCCGTCACGAACCGCACCATGGCGAGGGCCGGAGCTCGTCTCTTCCCGGCGGGACCCTGCCTCCCGAATCTGTGTATTTTACGCAAACTTCGGGAAGGTGCGTCGCCCGGCGGCATTAACCGGGAGGGCCCCCGATCACATGGATTGCTGCTGGGTACGTCTTCTCTCGTGTGCGAAAGTTCTGACCGAATCGGACCAGGCATTCGGCTGGGAGGGGCGAATCGCGGACCCCCATCGCCAAGAGCCAGATGTAATTGGAAATCCTACAACAACCCGAATGGGTTCGGGCCCGGCCCTCTAGATGCCGTGGTGGGAGTCGTCTAGGACGGCCGCAGAGGCCGCAGACGTCGGAGGACAGGTGATTACAGAAAAATATCCAAGTCCAATAAGAAATTGTTCGAGCCTGGTCAAAAGGCATCTATTCCCTATAATATGGTCAGCCATTGTCTGTCTGTTATTTGGGTCAACTTTTGACCAAAGTCCGAGGAAGGAGCCGGGACCGGGTGCAGCCGATTTCCAGCCGTCTGTCACGGCCTGAATTTCGTCCCGCCCGGTGGTTATTAAAGTCCGGAGATTTTTTTCATGAAAAATTTTCTAAGTCCAAACTTTTTTCTAAGTCCAAACTTTTTTTTTCACTATTTTTTTTTCTTCTCATGTCCGTGGCCTACATGGGAGCGCCGTCACGAACCGCACCATGGCGAGGGCCGGAGCTCGTCTCATACCGGCGGGACCCTGCCTCCCGAATCTGTGTATTTTACGCAAACTTCGGGAAGGTGCGTCGCCCGGCGGCATTAACCGGGAGGGCCCCCGATCACATGGATTGCTGCTGGGTACGTCTTCTCTCGTGTGCGAAAGTTCTGACCGAATCGGACCAGGCATTCGGCTGGGAGGGGCGAATCGCGGACCCCCATCGCCAAGAGCCAGATGTAATTGGAAATCCTACAACAACCCGAATGGGTTCGGGCCCGGCCCTCTAGATGCCGTGGTGGGAGTCGTCTAGGACGGCCGCAGAGGCCGCAGACGTCGGAGGACAGGTGATTACAGAAAAATATCCAAGTCCAATAAGAAATTGTTCGAGCCTGGTCAAAAGGCATCTATTCCCTATAATATGGTCAGCCATTGTCTGTCTGTTATTTGGGTCAACTTTTGACCAAAGTCCGAGGAAGGAGCCGGGACCGGGTGCAGCCGATTTCCAGCCGTCTGTCACGGCCTGAATTTCGTCCCGCCCGGTGGTTATTAAAGTCCGGAGATTTTTTTCATGAAAAATTTTTTAAGTCCAAACTTTTTTCTAAGTCCAAATTTTTTTTTTCACTATTTTTTTTTCTTCTCATGTCCGTGGCCTACATGGGAGCGCCGTCACGAACCGCACCATGGCGAGGGCCGGAGCTCGTCTCTTCCCGGCGGGACCCTGCCTCCCGAATCTGTGTATTTTACGCAAACTTCGGGAAGGTGCGTCGCCCGGCGGCATTAACCGGGAGGGCCCCCGATCACATGGATTGCTGCTGGGTACGTCTTCTCTCGTGTGCGAAAGTTCTGACCGAATCGGACCAGGCATTCGGCTGGGAGGGGCGAATCGCGGACCCCCATCGCCAAGAGCCAGATGTAATTGGAAATCCTACAACAACCCGAATGGGTTCGGGCCCGGCCCTCTAGATGCCGTGGTGGGAGTCGTCTAGGACGGCCGCAGAGGCCGCAGACGTCGGAGGACAGGTGATTACAGAAAAATATCCAAGTCCAATAAGAAATTGTTCGAGCCTGGTCAAAAGGCATCTATTCCCTATAATATGGTCAGCCATTGTCTGTCTGTTATTTGGGTCAACTTTTGACCAAAGTCCGAGGAAGGAGCCGGGACCGGGTGCAGCCGATTTCCAGCCGTCTGTCACGGCCTGAATTTCGTCCCGCCCGGTGGTTATTAAAGTCCGGAGATTTTTTTCATGAAAAATTTTCTAAGTCCAAACTTTTTTCTAAGTCCAAACTTTTTTTTTCACTATTTTTTCCCATCCTTTTCTGCCCAAGTCCAACCTTTTTTTTTTTTTTTTGGTTCTAGTATTTATTATGTCCGGGTTCTGGGCCACTTTTGTCCGGGTTCTGGGCCACTTTCTCCGGGAGCGTGTTTTGACGATTTCCAGCCGTCTGCCACGGCCTGAATTTCGTCCCGCCCGGTGGTTATTAAAGTCCGGAGATTTTTTTCATGAAAAATTTTCTAAGTCCAAACTTTTTTCTAAGTCCAAATTTTTTTTTTCACTATTTTTTTTTCTTCTCATGTCCGTGGCCTACATGGGAGCGCCGTCACGAACCGCACCATGGCGAGGGCCGGAGCTCGTCTCTTCCCGGCGGGACCCTGCCTCCCGAATCTGTGTATTTTACGCAAACTTCGGGAAGGTGCGTCGCCCGGCGGCATTAACCGGGAGGGCCCCCGATCACATGGATTGCTGCTGGGTACGTCTTCTCTCGTGTGCGAAAGTTCTGACCGAATCGGACCAGGCATTCGGCTGGGAGGGGCGAATCGCGGACCCCCATCGCCAAGAGCCAGATGTAATTGGAAATCCTACAACAACCCGAATGGGTTCGGGCCCGGCCCTCTAGATGCCGTGGTGGGAGTCGTCTAGGACGGCCGCAGAGGCCGCAGACGTCGGAGGACAGGTGATTACAGAAAAATATCCAAGTCCAATAAGAAATTGTTCGAGCCTGGTCAAAAGGCATCTATTCCCTATAATATGGTCAGCCATTGTCTGTCTGTTATTTGGGTCAACTTTTGACCAAAGTCCGAGGAAGGAGCAGGGACCGGGTGCAGCCGATTTCCAGCCGTCTGTCACGGCCTGAATTTCGTCCCGCCCGGTGGTTATTAAAGTCCGGAGATTTTTTTCATGAAAAATTTTCTAAGTCCAAACTTTTTTCTAAGTCCAAACTTTTTTTTTCACTATTTTTTTTTCTTCTCATGTCCGTGGCCTACATGGGAGCGCCGTCACGAACCGCACCATGGCGAGGGCCGGAGCTCGTCTCTTCCCGGCGGGACCCTGCCTCCCGAATCTGTGTATTTTACGCAAACTTCGGGAAGGTGCGTCGCCCGGCGGCATTAACCGGGAGGGCCCCCGATCACATGGATTGCTGCTGGGTACGTCTTCTCTCGTGTGCGAAAGTTCTGACCGAATCGGACCAGGCATTCGGCTGGGAGGGGCGAATCGCGGACCCCCATCGCCAAGAGCCAGATGTAATTGGAAATCCTACAACAACCCGAATGGGTTCGGGCCCGGCCCTCTAGATGCCGTGGTGGGAGTCGTCTAGGACGGCCGCAGAGGCCGCAGACGTCGGAGGACAGGTGATTACAGAAAAATATCCAAGTCCAATAAGAAATTGTTCGAGCCTGGTCAAAAGGCATCTATTCCCTATAATATGGTCAGCCATTGTCTGTCTGTTATTTGGGTCAACTTTTGACCAAAGTCCGAGGAAGGAGCCGGGACCGGGTGCAGCCGATTTCCAGCCGTCTGTCACGGCCTGAATTTCGTCCCGCCCGGTGGTTATTAAAGTCCGGAGATTTTTTTCATGAAAAATTTTTTAAGTCCAAACTTTTTTCTAAGTCCAAATTTTTTTTTTCACTATTTTTTTTTCTTCTCATGTCCGTGGCCTACATGGGAGCGCCGTCACGAACCGCACCATGGCGAGGGCCGGAGCTCGTCTCTTCCCGGCGGGACCCTGCCTCCCGAATCTGTGTATTTTACGCAAACTTCGGGAAGGTGCGTCGCCCGGCGGCATTAACCGGGAGGGCCCCCGATCACATGGATTGCTGCTGGGTACGTCTTCTCTCGTGTGCGAAAGTTCTGACCGAATCGGACCAGGCATTCGGCTGGGAGGGGCGAATCGCGGACCCCCATCGCCAAGAGCCAGATGTAATTGGAAATCCTACAACAACCCGAATGGGTTCGGGCCCGGCCCTCTAGATGCCGTGGTGGGAGTCGTCTAGGACGGCCGCAGAGGCCGCAGACGTCGGAGGACAGGTGATTACAGAAAAATATCCAAGTCCAATAAGAAATTGTTCGAGCCTGGTCAAAAGGCATCTATTCCCTATAATATGGTCAGCCATTGTCTGTCTGTTATTTGGGTCAACTTTTGACCAAAGTCCGAGGAAGGAGCCGGGACCGGGTGCAGCCGATTTCCAGCCGTCTGTCACGGCCTGAATTTCGTCCCGCCCGGTGGTTATTAAAGTCCGGAGATTTTTTTCATGAAAAATTTTTTAAGTCCAAACTTTTTTCTAAGTCCAAACTTTTTTTTTATTTTCCCATCCTTTTCTGCCCAAGTCCAACCTTTTTTTTTTTTTTTTGGTTCTAGTATTTATTATGTCCGGGTTCTGGGCCACTTTTGTCCGGGTTCTGGGCCACTTTCTCCGGGAGCGTGTTTTGACGATTTCCAGCCGTCTGCCACGGCCTGAATTTCGTCCCGCCCGGTGGTTATTAAAGTCCGGAGATTTTTTTCATGAAAAATTTTCTAAGTCCAAACTTTTTTCTAAGTCCAAACTTTTTTTTTCACTATTTTTTTTTCTTCTCATGTCCGTGGCCTACATGGGAGCGCCGTCACGAACCGCACCATGGCGAGGGCCGGAGCTCGTCTCTTCCCGGCGGGACCCTGCCTCCCGAATCTGTGTATTTTACGCAAACTTCGGGAAGGTGCGTCGCCCGGCGGCATTAACCGGGAGGGCCCCCGATCACATGGATTGCTGCTGGGTACGTCTTCTCTCGTGTGCGAAAGTTCTGACCGAATCGGACCAGGCATTCGGCTGGGAGGGGCGAATCGCGGACCCCCATCGCCAAGAGCCAGATGTAATTGGAAATCCTACAACAACCCGAATGGGTTCGGGCCCGGCCCTCTAGATGCCGTGGTGGGAGTCGTCTAGGACGGCCGCAGAGGCCGCAGACGTCGGAGGACAGGTGATTACAGAAAAATATCCAAGTCCAATAAGAAATTGTTCGAGCCTGGTCAAAAGGCATCTATTCCCTATAATATGGTCAGCCATTGTCTGTCTGTTATTTGGGTCAACTTTTGACCAAAGTCCGAGGAAGGAGCCGGGACCGGGTGCAGCCGATTTCCAGCCGTCTGTCACGGCCTGAATTTCGTCCCGCCCGGTGGTTATTAAAGTCCGGAGATTTTTTTCATGAAAAATTTTCTAAGTCCAAACTTTTTTCTAAGTCCAAACTTTTTTTTTCACTATTTTTTTTTCTTCTCATGTCCGTGGCCTACATGGGAGCGCCGTCACGAACCGCACCATGGCGAGGGCCGGAGCTCGTCTCTTCCCGGCGGGACCCTGCCTCCCGAATCTGTGTATTTTACGCAAACTTCGGGAAGGTGCGTCGCCCGGCGGCATTAACCGGGAGGGCCCCCGATCACATGGATTGCTGCTGGGTACGTCTTCTCTCGTGTGCGAAAGTTCTGACCGAATCGGACCAGGCATTCGGCTGGGAGGGGCGAATCGCGGACCCCCATCGCCAAGAGCCAGATGTAATTGGAAATCCTACAACAACCCGAATGGGTTCGGGCCCGGCCCTCTAGATGCCGTGGTGGGAGTCGTCTAGGACGGCCGCAGAGGCCGCAGACGTCGGAGGACAGGTGATTACAGAAAAATATCCAAGTCCAATAAGAAATTGTTCGAGCCTGGTCAAAAGGCATCTATTCCCTATAATATGGTCAGCCATTGTCTGTCTGTTATTTGGGTCAACTTTTGACCAAAGTCCGAGGAAGGAGCCGGGACCGGGTGCAGCCGATTTCCAGCCGTCTGTCACGGCCTGAATTTCGTCCCGCCCGGTGGTTATTAAAGTCCGGAGATTTTTTTCATGAAAAATTTTCTAAGTCCAAACTTTTTTCTAAGTCCAAACTTTTTTTTTCACTATTTTTTTTTCTTCTCATGTCCGTGGCCTACATGGGAGCGCCGTCACGAACCGCACCATGGCGAGGGCCGGAGCTCGTCTCTTCCCGGCGGGACCCTGCCTCCCGAATCTGTGTATTTTACGCAAACTTCGGGAAGGTGCGTCGCCCGGCGGCATTAACCGGGAGGGCCCCCGATCACATGGATTGCTGCTGGGTACGTCTTCTCTCGTGTGCGAAAGTTCTGACCGAATCGGACCAGGCATTCGGCTGGGAGGGGCGAATCGCGGACCCCCATCGCCAAGAGCCAGATGTAATTGGAAATCCTACAACAACCCGAATGGGTTCGGGCCCGGCCCTCTAGATGCCGTGGTGGGAGTCGTCTAGGACGGCCGCAGAGGCCGCAGACGTCGGAGGACAGGTGATTACAGAAAAATATCCAAGTCCAATAAGAAATTGTTCGAGCCTGGTCAAAAGGCATCTATTCCCTATAATATGGTCAGCCATTGTCTGTCTGTTATTTGGGTCAACTTTTGACCAAAGTCCGAGGAAGGAGCCGGGACCGGGTGCA
Source organism: Asterias amurensis (assembly GCF_032118995.1). Lineage (NCBI taxonomy): Eukaryota > Metazoa > Echinodermata > Asteroidea > Forcipulatida > Asteriidae > Asterias > Asterias amurensis. The sequence goes on along the minus strand of NC_092659.1, from coordinate 21,763,643 downwards.
GCCGATTTCCAGCCGTCTGTCACGGCCTGAATTTCGTCCCGCCCGGTGGTTATTAAAGTCCGGAGATTTTTTTCATGAAAAATTTTCTAAGTCCAAACTTTTTTCTAAGTCCAAACTTTTTTTTTATTTTCCCATCCTTTTCTGCCCAAGTCCAACCTTTTTTTTTTTTTTTTGGTTCTAGTATTTATTATGTCCGGGTTCTGGGCCACTTTTGTCCGGGTTCTGGGCCACTTTCTCCGGGAGCGTGTTTTGACGATTTCCAGCCGTCTGCCACGGCCTGAATTTCGTCCCGCCCGGTGGTTATTAAAGTCCGGAGATTTTTTTCATGAAAAATTTTCTAAGTCCAAACTTTTTTCTAAGTCCAAATTTTTTTTTTCACTATTTTTTTTTCTTCTCATGTCCGTGGCCTACATGGGAGCGCCGTCACGAACCGCACCATGGCGAGGGCCGGAGCTCGTCTCGTCCCGGCGGGACCCTGCCTCCCGAATCTGTGTATTTTACGCAAACTTCGGGAAGGTGCGTCGCCCGGCGGCATTAACCGGGAGGGCCCCCGATCACATGGATTGCTGCTGGGTACGTCTTCTCTCGTGTGCGAAAGTTCTGACCGAATCGGACCAGGCATTCGGCTGGGAGGGGCGAATCGCGGACCCCCATCGCCAAGAGCCAGATGTAATTGGAAATCCTACAACAACCCGAATGGGTTCGGGCCCGGCCCTCTAGATGCCGTGGTGGGAGTCGTCTAGGACGGCCGCAGAGGCCGCAGACGTCGGAGGACAGGTGATTACAGAAAAATATCCAAGTCCAATAAGAAATTGTTCGAGCCTGGTCAAAAGGCATCTATTCCCTATAATATGGTCAGCCATTGTCTGTCTGTTATTTGGGTCAACTTTTGACCAAAGTCCGAGGAAGGAGCCGGGACCGGGTGCAGCCGATTTCCAGCCGTCTGTCACGGCCTGAATTTCGTCCCGCCCGGTGGTTATTAAAGTCCGGAGATTTTTTTCATGAAAAATTTTCTAAGTCCAAACTTTTTTCTAAGTCCAAATTTTTTTTTTCACTATTTTTTTTTCTTCTCATGTCCGTGGCCTACATGGGAGCGCCGTCACGAACCGCACCATGGCGAGGGCCGGAGCTCGTCTCTTCCCGGCGGGACCCTGCCTCCCGAATCTGTGTATTTTACGCAAACTTCGGGAAGGTGCGTCGCCCGGCGGCATTAACCGGGAGGGCCCCCGATCACATGGATTGCTGCTGGGTACGTCTTCTCTCGTGTGCGAAAGTTCTGACCGAATCGGACCAGGCATTCGGCTGGGAGGGGCGAATCGCGGACCCCCATCGCCAAGAGCCAGATGTAATTGGAAATCCTACAACAACCCGAATGGGTTCGGGCCCGGCCCTCTAGATGCCGTGGTGGGAGTCGTCTAGGACGGCCGCAGAGGCCGCAGACGTCGGAGGACAGGTGATTACAGAAAAATATCCAAGTCCAATAAGAAATTGTTCGAGCCTGGTCAAAAGGCATCTATTCCCTATAATATGGTCAGCCATTGTCTGTCTGTTATTTGGGTCAACTTTTGACCAAAGTCCGAGGAAGGAGCCGGGACCGGGTGCAGCCGATTTCCAGCCGTCTGTCACGGCCTGAATTTCGTCCCGCCCGGTGGTTATTAAAGTCCGGAGATTTTTTTCATGAAAAATGTTTTAAGTCCAAACTTTTTTCTAAGTCCAAATTTTTTTTTTCACTATTTTTTTTTCTTCTCATGTCCGTGGCCTACATGGGAGCGCCGTCACGAACCGCACCATGGCGAGGGCCGGAGCTCGTCTCTTCCCGGCGGGACCCTGCCTCCCGAATCTGTGTATTTTACGCAAACTTCGGGAAGGTGCGTCGCCCGGCGGCATTAACCGGGAGGGCCCCCGATCACATGGATTGCTGCTGGGTACGTCTTCTCTCGTGTGCGAAAGTTCTGACCGAATCGGACCAGGCATTCGGCTGGGAGGGGCGAATCGCGGACCCCCATCGCCAAGAGCCAGATGTAATTGGAAATCCTACAACAACCCGAATGGGTTCGGGCCCGGCCCTCTAGATGCCGTGGTGGGAGTCGTCTAGGACGGCCGCAGAGGCCGCAGACGTCGGAGGACAGGTGATTACAGAAAAATATCCAAGTCCAATAAGAAATTGTTCGAGCCTGGTCAAAAGGCATCTATTCCCTATAATATGGTCAGCCATTGTCTGTCTGTTATTTGGGTCAACTTTTGACCAAAGTCCGAGGAAGGAGCCGGGACCGGGTGCAGCCGATTTCCAGCCGTCTGTCACGGCCTGAATTTCGTCCCGCCCGGTGGTTATTAAAGTCCGGAGATTTTTTTCATGAAAAATTTTTTAAGTCCAAACTTTTTTTTTATTTTCCCATCCTTTTCTGCCCAAGTCCAACCTTTTTTTTTTTTTTTTGGTTCTAGTATTTATTATGTCCGGGTTCTGGGCCACTTTTGTCCGGGTTCTGGGCCACTTTCTCCGGGAGCGTGTTTTGACGATTTCCAGCCGTCTGCCACGGCCTGAATTTCGTCCCGCCCGGTGGTTATTAAAGTCCGGAGATTTTTTTCATGAAAAATTTTCTAAGTCCAAACTTTTTTCTAAGTCCAAACTTTTTTTTTCACTATTTTTTTTTCTTCTCATGTCCGTGGCCTACATGGGAGCGCCGTCACGAACCGCACCATGGCGAGGGCCGGAGCTCGTCTCTTCCCGGCGGGACCCTGCCTCCCGAATCTGTGTATTTTACGCAAACTTCGGGAAGGTGCGTCGCCCGGCGGCATTAACCGGGAGGGCCCCCGATCACATGGATTGCTGCTGGGTACGTCTTCTCTCGTGTGCGAAAGTTCTGACCGAATCGGACCAGGCATTCGGCTGGGAGGGGCGAATCGCGGACCCCCATCGCCAAGAGCCAGATGTAATTGGAAATCCTACAACAACCCGAATGGGTTCGGGCCCGGCCCTCTAGATGCCGTGGTGGGAGTCGTCTAGGACGGCCGCAGAGGCCGCAGACGTCGGAGGACAGGTGATTACAGAAAAATATCCAAGTCCAATAAGAAATTGTTCGAGCCTGGTCAAAAGGCATCTATTCCCTATAATATGGTCAGCCATTGTCTGTCTGTTATTTGGGTCAACTTTTGACCAAAGTCCGAGGAAGGAGCCGGGACCGGGTGCAGCCGATTTCCAGCCGTCTGTCACGGCCTGAATTTCGTCCCGCCCGGTGGTTATTAAAGTCCGGAGATTTTTTTCATGAAAAATTTTTTAAGTCCAAACTTTTTTCTAAGTCCAAATTTTTTTTTTCACTATTTTTTTTTCTTCTCATGTCCGTGGCCTACATGGGAGCGCCGTCACGAACCGCACCATGGCGAGGGCCGGAGCTCGTCTCTTCCCGGCGGGACCCTGCCTCCCGAATCTGTGTATTTTACGCAAACTTCGGGAAGGTGCGTCGCCCGGCGGCATTAACCGGGAGGGCCCCCGATCACATGGATTGCTGCTGGGTACGTCTTCTCTCGTGTGCGAAAGTTCTGACCGAATCGGACCAGGCATTCGGCTGGGAGGGGCGAATCGCGGACCCCCATCGCCAAGAGCCAGATGTAATTGGAAATCCTACAACAACCCGAATGGGTTCGGGCCCGGCCCTCTAGATGCCGTGGTGGGAGTCGTCTAGGACGGCCGCAGAGGCCGCAGACGTCGGAGGACAGGTGATTACAGAAAAATATCCAAGTCCAATAAGAAATTGTTCGAGCCTGGTCAAAAGGCATCTATTCCCTATAATATGGTCAGCCATTGTCTGTCTGTTATTTGGGTCAACTTTTGACCAAAGTCCGAGGAAGGAGCCGGGACCGGGTGCAGCCGATTTCCAGCCGTCTGTCACGGCCTGAATTTCGTCCCGCCCGGTGGTTATTAAAGTCCGGAGATTTTTTTCATGAAAAATTTTCTAAGTCCAAACTTTTTTCTAAGTCCAAATTTTTTTTTTCACTATTTTTTTTTCTTCTCATGTCCGTGGCCTACATGGGAGCGCCGTCACGAACCGCACCATGGCGAGGGCCGGAGCTCGTCTCTTCCCGGCGGGACCCTGCCTCCCGAATCTGTGTATTTTACGCAAACTTCGGGAAGGTGCGTCGCCCGGCGGCATTAACCGGGAGGGCCCCCGATCACATGGATTGCTGCTGGGTACGTCTTCTCTCGTGTGCGAAAGTTCTGACCGAATCGGACCAGGCATTCGGCTGGGAGGGGCGAATCGCGGACCCCCATCGCCAAGAGCCAGATGTAATTGGAAATCCTACAACAACCCGAATGGGTTCGGGCCCGGCCCTCTAGATGCCGTGGTGGGAGTCGTCTAGGACGGCCGCAGAGGCCGCAGACGTCGGAGGACAGGTGATTACAGAAAAATATCCAAGTCCAATAAGAAATTGTTCGAGCCTGGTCAAAAGGCATCTATTCCCTATAATATGGTCAGCCATTGTCTGTCTGTTATTTGGGTCAACTTTTGACCAAAGTCCGAGGAAGGAGCCGGGACCGGGTGCAGCCGATTTCCAGCCGTCTGTCACGGCCTGAATTTCGTCCCGCCCGGTGGTTATTAAAGTCCGGAGATTTTTTTCATGAAAAATTTTCTAAGTCCAAACTTTTTTCTAAGTCCAAACTTTTTTTTTATTTTCCCATCCTTTTCTGCCAAGTCCAACCTTTTTTTTTTTTTTTTGGTTCTAGTATTTATTATGTCCGGGTTCTGGGCCACTTTTGTCCGGGTTCTGGGCCACTTTCTCCGGGAGCGTGTTTTGACGATTTCCAGCCGTCTGCCACGGCCTGAGTTTCGTCCCGCCCGGTGGTTATTAAAGTCCGGAGATTTTTTTCATGAAAAATTTTCTAAGTCCAAACTTTTTTCTAAGTCCAAATTTTTTTTTTCACTATTTTTTTTTCTTCTCATGTCCGTGGCCTACATGGGAGCGCCGTCACGAACCGCACCATGGCGAGGGCCGGAGCTCGTCTCTTCCCGGCGGGACCCTGCCTCCCGAATCTGTGTATTTTACGCAAACTTCGGGAAGGTGCGTCGCCCGGCGGCATTAACCGGGAGGGCCCCCGATCACATGGATTGCTGCTGGGTACGTCTTCTCTCGTGTGCGAAAGTTCTGACCGAATCGGACCAGGCATTCGGCTGGGAGGGGCGAATCGCGGACCCCCATCGCCAAGAGCCAGATGTAATTGGAAATCCTACAACAACCCGAATGGGTTCGGGCCCGGCCCTCTAGATGCCGTGGTGGGAGTCGTCTAGGACGGCCGCAGAGGCCGCAGACGTCGGAGGACAGGTGATTACAGAAAAATATCCAAGTCCAATAAGAAATTGTTCGAGCCTGGTCAAAAGGCATCTATTCCCTATAATATGGTCAGCCATTGTCTGTCTGTTATTTGGGTCAACTTTTGACCAAAGTCCGAGGAAGGAGCCGGGACCGGGTGCAGCCGATTTCCAGCCGTCTGTCACGGCCTGAATTTCGTCCCGCCCGGTGGTTATTAAAGTCCGGAGATTTTTTTCATGAAAAATTTTCTAAGTCCAAACTTTTTTCTAAGTCCAAACTCTTTTTTTTATTTTCCCATCCTTTTCTGCCCAAGTCCAACCTTTTTTTTTTTTTTTTGGTTCTAGTATTTATTATGTCCGGGTTCTGGGCCACTTTTGTCCGGGTTCTGGGCCACTTTCTCCGGGAGCGTGTTTTGACGATTTCCAGCCGTCTGCCACGGCCTGAATTTCGTCCCGCCCGGTGGTTATTAAAGTCCGGAGATTTTTTTCATGAAAAATTTTCTAAGTCCAAACTTTTTTCTAAGTCCAAATTTTTTTTTTCACTATTTTTTTTTCTTCTCATGTCCGTGGCCTACATGGGAGCGCCGTCACGAACCGCACCATGGCGAGGGCCGGAGCTCGTCTCTTCCCGGCGGGACCCTGCCTCCCGAATCTGTGTATTTTACGCAAACTTCGGGAAGGTGCGTCGCCCGGCGGCATTAACCGGGAGGGCCCCCGATCACATGGATTGCTGCTGGGTACGTCTTCTCTCGTGTGCGAAAGTTCTGACCGAATCGGACCAGGCATTCGGCTGGGAGGGGCGAATCGCGGACCCCCATCGCCAAGAGCCAGATGTAATTGGAAATCCTACAACAACCCGAATGGGTTCGGGCCCGGCCCTCTAGATGCCGTGGTGGGAGTCGTCTAGGACGGCCGCAGAGGCCGCAGACGTCGGAGGACAGGTGATTACAGAAAAATATCCAAGTCCAATAAGAAATTGTTCGAGCCTGGTCAAAAGGCATCTATTCCCTATAATATGGTCAGCCATTGTCTGTCTGTTATTTGGGTCAACTTTTGACCAAAGTCCGAGGAAGGAGCCGGGACCGGGTGCAGCCGATTTCCAGCCGTCTGTCACGGCCTGAATTTCGTCCCGCCCGGTGGTTATTAAAGTCCGGAGATTTTTTTCATGAAAAATTTTCTAAGTCCAAACTTTTTTCTAAGTCCAAATTTTTTTTTTCACATTTTTTTTTTCTTCTCATGTCCGTGGCCTACATGGGAGCGCCGTCACGAACCGCACCATGGCGAGGGCCGGAGCTCGTCTCTTCCCGGCGGGACCCTGCCTCCCGAATCTGTGTATTTTACGCAAACTTCGGGAAGGTGCGTCGCCCGGCGGCATTAACCGGGAGGGCCCCCGATCACATGGATTGCTGCTGGGTACGTCTTCTCTCGTGTGCGAAAGTTCTGACCGAATCGGACCAGGCATTCGGCTGGGAGGGGCGAATCGCGGACCCCCATCGCCAAGAGCCAGATGTAATTGGAAATCCTACAACAACCCGAATGGGTTCGGGCCCGGCCCTCTAGATGCCGTGGTGGGAGTCGTCTAGGACGGCCGCAGAGGCCGCAGACGTCGGAGGACAGGTGATTACAGAAAAATATCCAAGTCCAATAAGAAATTGTTCGAGCCTGGTCAAAAGGCATCTATTCCCTATAATATGGTCAGCCATTGTCTGTCTGTTATTTGGGTCAACTTTTGACCAAAGTCCGAGGAAGGAGCCGGGACCGGGTGCAGCCGATTTCCAGCCGTCTGTCACGGCCTGAATTTCGTCCCGCCCGGTGGTTATTAAAGTCCGGAGATTTTTTTCATGAAAAATTTTCTAAGTCCAAACTTTTTTCTAAGTCCAAACTTTTTTTTTATTTTCCCATCCTTTTCTGCCCAAGTCCAACCTTTTTTTTTTTTTTTTGGTTCTAGTATTTATTATGTCCGGGTTCTGGGCCACTTTTGTCCGGGTTCTGGGCCACTTTCTCCGGGAGCGTGTTTTGACGATTTCCAGCCGTCTGCCACGGCCTGAATTTCGTCCCGCCCGGTGGTTATTAAAGTCCGGAGATTTTTTTCATGAAAAATTTTCTAAGTCCAAACTTTTTTCTAAGTCCAAATTTTTTTTTTCACTATTTTTTTTTCTTCTCATGTCCGTGGCCTACATGGGAGCGCCGTCACGAACCGCACCATGGCGAGGGCCGGAGCTCGTCTCTTCCCGGCGGGACCCTGCCTCCCGAATCTGTGTATTTTACGCAAACTTCGGGAAGGTGCGTCGCCCGGCGGCATTAACCGGGAGGGCCCCCGATCACATGGATTGCTGCTGGGTACGTCTTCTCTCGTGTGCGAAAGTTCTGACCGAATCGGACCAGGCATTCGGCTGGGAGGGGCGAATCGCGGACCCCCATCGCCAAGAGCCAGATGTAATTGGAAATCCTACAACAACCCGAATGGGTTCGGGCCCGGCCCTCTAGATGCCGTGGTGGGAGTCGTCTAGGACGGCCGCAGAGGCCGCAGACGTCGGAGGACAGGTGATTACAGAAAAATATCCAAGTCCAATAAGAAATTGTTCGAGCCTGGTCAAAAGGCATCTATTCCCTATAATATGGTCAGCCATTGTCTGTCTGTTATTTGGGTCAACTTTTGACCAAAGTCCGAGGAAGGAGCCGGGACCGGGTGCAGCCGATTTCCAGCCGTCTGTCACGGCCTGAATTTCGTCCCGCCCGGTGGTTATTAAAGTCCGGAGATTTTTTTCATGAAAAATTTTCTAAGTCCAAACTTTTTTCTAAGTCCAAACTTTTTTTTTATTTTCCCATCCTTTTCTGCCCAAGTCCAACCTTTTTTTTTTTTTTTTGGTTCTAGTATTTATTATGTCCGGGTTCTGGGCCACTTTTGTCCGGGTTCTGGGCCACTTTCTCCGGGAGCGTGTTTTGACGATTTCCAGCCGTCTGCCACGGCCTGAATTTCGTCCCGCCCGGTGGTTATTAAAGTCCGGAGATTTTTTTCATGAAAAATTTTCTAAGTCCAAACTTTTTTCTAAGTCCAAATTTTTTTTTTCACTATTTTTTTTTCTTCTCATGTCCGTGGCCTACATGGGAGCGCCGTCACGAACCGCACCATGGCGAGGGCCGGAGCTCGTCTCTTCCCGGCGGGACCCTGCCTCCCGAATCTGTGTATTTTACGCAAACTTCGGGAAGGTGCGTCGCCCGGCGGCATTAACCGGGAGGGCCCCCGATCACATGGATTGCTGCTGGGTACGTCTTCTCTCGTGTGCGAAAGTTCTGACCGAATCGGACCAGGCATTCGGCTGGGAGGGGCGAATCGCGGACCCCCATCGCCAAGAGCCAGATGTAATTGGAAATCCTACAACAACCCGAATGGGTTCGGGCCCGGCCCTCTAGATGCCGTGGTGGGAGTCGTCTAGGACGGCCGCAGAGGCCGCAGACGTCGGAGGACAGGTGATTACAGAAAAATATCCAAGTCCAATAAGAAATTGTTCGAGCCTGGTCAAAAGGCATCTATTCCCTATAATATGGTCAGCCATTGTCTGTCTGTTATTTGGGTCAACTTTTGACCAAAGTCCGAGGAAGGAGCCGGGACCGGGTGCAGCCGATTTCCAGCCGTCTGTCACGGCCTGAATTTCGTCCCGCCCGGTGGTTATTAAAGTCCGGAGATTTTTTTCATGAAAAATTTTCTAAGTCCAAACTTTTTTCTAAGTCCAAATTTTTTTTTTCACTATTTTTTTTTCTTCTCATGTCCGTGGCCTACATGGGAGCGCCGTCACGAACCGCACCATGGCGAGGGCCGGAGCTCGTCTCTTCCCGGCGGGACCCTGCCTCCCGAATCTGTGTATTTTACGCAAACTTCGGGAAGGTGCGTCGCCCGGCGGCATTAACCGGGAGGGCCCCCGATCACATGGATTGCTGCTGGGTACGTCTTCTCTCGTGTGCGAAAGTTCTGACCGAATCGGACCAGGCATTCGGCTGGGAGGGGCGAATCGCGGACCCCCATCGCCAAGAGCCAGATGTAATTGGAAATCCTACAACAACCCGAATGGGTTCGGGCCCGGCCCTCTAGATGCCGTGGTGGGAGTCGTCTAGGACGGCCGCAGAGGCCGCAGACGTCGGAGGACAGGTGATTACAGAAAAATATCCAAGTCCAATAAGAAATTGTTCGAGCCTGGTCAAAAGGCATCTATTCCCTATAATATGGTCAGCCATTGTCTGTCTGTTATTTGGGTCAACTTTTGACCAAAGTCCGAGGAAGGAGCCGGGACCGGGTGCAGCCGATTTCCAGCCGTCTGTCACGGCCTGAATTTCGTCCCGCCCGGTGGTTATTAAAGTCCGGAGATTTTTTTCATGAAAAATTTTCTAAGTCCAAACTTTTTTCTAAGTCCAAACTTTTTTTTTATTTTCCCATCCTTTTCTGCCCAAGTCCAACCTTTTTTTTTTTTTTTTGGTTCTAGTATTTATTATGTCCGGGTTCTGGGCCACTTTTGTCCGGGTTCTGGGCCACTTTCTCCGGGAGCGTGTTTTGACGATTTCCAGCCGTCTGCCACGGCCTGAATTTCGTCCCGCCCGGTGGTTATTAAAGTCCGGAGATTTTTTTCATGAAAAATTTTCTAAGTCCAAACTTTTTTCTAAGTCCAAATTTTTTTTTTCACTATTTTTTTTTCTTCTCATGTCCGTGGCCTACATGGGAGCGCCGTCACGAACCGCACCATGGCGAGGGCCGGAGCTCGTCTCTTCCCGGCGGGACCCTGCCTCCCGAATCTGTGTATTTTACGCAAACTTCGGGAAGGTGCGTCGCCCGGCGGCATTAACCGGGAGGGCCCCCGATCACATGGATTGCTGCTGGGTACGTCTTCTCTCGTGTGCGAAAGTTCTGACCGAATCGGACCAGGCATTCGGCTGGGAGGGGCGAATCGCGGACCCCCATCGCCAAGAGCCAGATGTAATTGGAAATCCTACAACAACCCGAATGGGTTCGGGCCCGGCCCTCTAGATGCCGTGGTGGGAGTCGTCTAGGACGGCCGCAGAGGCCGCAGACGTCGGAGGACAGGTGATTACAGAAAAATATCCAAGTCCAATAAGAAATTGTTCGAGCCTGGTCAAAAGGCATCTATTCCCTATAATATGGTCAGCCATTGTCTGTCTGTTATTTGGGTCAACTTTTGACCAAAGTCCGAGGAAGGAGCCGGGACCGGGTGCAGCCGATTTCCAGCCGTCTGTCACGGCCTGAATTTCGTCCCGCCCGGTGGTTATTAAAGTCCGGAGATTTTTTTCATGAAAAATTTTCTAAGTCCAAACTTTTTTCTAAGTCCAAACTTTTTTTTTATTTTCCCATCCTTTTCAGCCCAAGTCCAACCTTTTTTTTTTTTTTTTGGTTCTAGTATTTATTATGTCCGGGTTCTGGGCCACTTTTGTCCGGGTTCTGGGCCACTTTCTCCGGGAGCGTGTTTTGACGATTTCCAGCCGTCTGCCACGGCCTGAATTTCGTCCCGCCCGGTGGTTATTAAAGTCCGGAGATTTTTTTCATGAAAAATTTTCTAAGTCCAAACTTTTTTCTAAGTCCAAATTTTTTTTTTCACTATTTTTTTTTTCTTCTCATGTCCGTGGCCTAGATGGGAGCGCCGTCACGAACCGCACCATGGCGAGGGCCGGAGCTCGTCTCTTCCCGGCGGGACCCTGCCTCCCGAATCTGTGTATTTTACGCAAACTTCGGGAAGGTGCGTCGCCCGGCGGCATTAACCGGGAGGGCCCCCGATCACATGGATTGCTGCTGGGTACGTCTTCTCTCGTGTGCGAAAGTTCTGACCGAATCGGACCAGGCATTCGGCTGGGAGGGGCGAATCGCGGACCCCCATCGCCAAGAGCCAGATGTAATTGGAAATCCTACAACAACCCGAAAGGGTTCGGGCCCGGCCCTCTAGATGCCGTGGTGGGAGTCGTCTAGGACGGCCGCAGAGGCCGCAGACGTCGGAGGACAGGTGATTACAGAAAAATATCCAAGTCCAATAAGAAATTGTTCGAGCCTGGTCAAAAGGCATCTATTCCCTATAATATGGTCAGCCATTGTCTGTCTGTTATTTGGGTCAACTTTTGACCAAAGTCCGAGGAAGGAGCCGGGACCGGGTGCAGCCGATTTCCAGCCGTCTGTCACGGCCTGAATTTCGTCCCGCCCGGTGGTTATTAAAGTCCGGAGATTTTTTTCATGAAAAATTTTCTAAGTCCAAACTTTTTTCTAAGTCCAAACTTTTTTTTTCACTATTTTTTTTTCTTCTCATGTCCGTGGCCTACATGGGAGCGCCGTCACGAACCGCACCATGGCGAGGGCCGGAGCTCGTCTCTTCCCGGCGGGACCCTGCCTCCCGAATCTGTGTATTTTACGCAAACTTCGGGAAGGTGCGTCGCCCGGCGGCATTAACCGGGAGGGCCCCCGATCACATGGATTGCTGCTGGGTACGTCTTCTCTCGTGTGCGAAAGTTCTGACCGAATCGGACCAGGCATTCGGCTGGGAGGGGCGAATCGCGGACCCCCATCGCCAAGAGCCAGATGTAATTTGAAATCCTACAACAACCCGAATGGGTTCGGGCCCGGCCCTCTAGATGCCGTGGTGGGAGTCGTCTAGGACGGCCGCAGTGGCCGCAGACGTCGGAGGACAGGTGATTACAGAAAAATATCCAAGTCCAATAAGAAATTGTTCGAGCCTGGTCAAAAGGCATCTATTCCCTATAATATGGTCAGCCATTGTCTGTCTGTTATTTGGGTCAACTTTTGACCAAAGTCCGAGGAAGGAGCCGGGACCGGGTGCAGCCGATTTCCAGCCGTCTGTCACGGCCTGAATTTCGTCCCGCCCGGTGGTTATTAAAGTCCGGAGATTTTTTTCATGAAAAATTTTCTAAGTCCAAACTTTTTTCTAAGTCCAAACTTTTTTTTTATTTTCCCATCCTTTTCTGCCCAAGTCCAACCTTTTTTTTTTTTTTTTGGTTCTAGTATTTATTATGTCCGGGTTCTGGGCCACTTTTGTCCGGGTTCTGGGCCACTTTCTCCGGGAGCGTGTTTTGACGATTTCCAGCCGTCTGCCACGGCCTGAATTTCGTCCCGCCCGGTGGTTATTAAAGTCCGGAGATTTTTTTCATGAAAAATTTTCTAAGTCCAAACTTTTTTCTAAGTCCAAATTTTTTTTTTCACTATTTTTTTTTCTTCTCATGTCCGTGGCCTACATGGGAGCGCCGTCACGAACCGCACCATGGCGAGGGCCGGAGCTCGTCTCTTCCCGGCGGGACCCTGCCTCCCGAATCTGTGTATTTTACGCAAACTTCGGGAAGGTGCGTCGCCCGGCGGCATTAACCGGGAGGGCCCCCGATCACATGGATTGCTGCTGGGTACGTCTTCTCTCGTGTGCGAAAGTTCTGACCGAATCGGACCAGGCATTCGGCTGGGAGGGGCGAATCGCGGACCCCCATCGCCAAGAGCCAGATGTAATTGGAAATCCTACAACAACCCGAATGGGTTCGGGCCCGGCCCTCTAGATGCCGTGGTGGGAGTCGTCTAGGACGGCCGCAGAGGCCGCAGACGTCGGAGGACAGGTGATTACAGAAAAATATCCAAGTCCAATAAGAAATTGTTCGAGCCTGGTCAAAAGGCATCTATTCCCTATAATATGGTCAGCCATTGTCTGTCTGTTATTTGGGTCAACTTTTGACCAAAGTCCGAGGAAGGAGCCGGGACCGGGTGCAGCCGATTTCCAGCCGTCTGTCACGGCCTGAATTTCGTCCCGCCCGGTGGTTATTAAAGTCCGGAGATTTTTTTCATGAAAAATTTTCTAAGTCCAAACTTTTTTCTAAGTCCAAACTTTTTTTTTCACTATTTTTTTTTCTTCTCATGTCCGTGGCCTACATGGGAGCGCCGTCACGAACCGCACCATGGCGAGGGCCGGAGCTCGTCTCTTCCCGGCGGGACCCTGCCTCCCGAATCTGTGTATTTTACGCAAACTTCGGGAAGGTGCGTCGCCCGGCGGCATTAACCGGGAGGGCCCCCGATCACATGGATTGCTGCTGGGTACGTCTTCTCTCGTGTGCGAAAGTTCTGACCGAATCGGACCAGGCATTCGGCTGGGAGGGGCGAATCGCGGACCCCCATCGCCAAGAGCCAGATGTAATTGGAAATCCTACAACAACCCGAATGGGTTCGGGCCCGGCCCTCTAGATGCCGTGGTGGGAGTCGTCTAGGACGGCCGCAGAGGCCGCAGACGTCGGAGGACAGGTGATTACAGAAAAATATCCAAGTCCAATAAGAAATTGTTCGAGCCTGGTCAAAAGGCATCTATTCCCTATAATATGGTCAGCCATTGTCTGTCTGTTATTTGGGTCAACTTTTGACCAAAGTCCGAGGAAGGAGCCGGGACCGGGTGCAGCCGATTTCCAGCCGTCTGTCACGGCCTGAATTTCGTCCCGCCCGGTGGTTATTAAAGTCCGGAGATTTTTTTCATGAAAAATTTTTTAAGTCCAAACTTTTTTCTAAGTCCAAATTTTTTTTTTCACTATTTTTTTTTCTTCTCATGTCCGTGGCCTACATGGGAGCGCCGTCACGAACCGCACCATGGCGAGGGCCGGAGCTCGTCTCTTCCCGGCGGGACCCTGCCTCCCGAATCTGTGTATTTTACGCAAACTTCGGGAAGGTGCGTCGCCCGGCGGCATTAACCGGGAGGGCCCCCGATCACATGGATTGCTGCTGGGTACGTCTTCTCTCGTGTGCGAAAGTTCTGACCGAATCGGACCAGGCATTCGGCTGGGAGGGGCGAATCGCGGACCCCCATCGCCAAGAGCCAGATGTAATTGGAAATCCTACAACAACCCGAATGGGTTCGGGCCCGGCCCTCTAGATGCCGTGGTGGGAGTCGTCTAGGACGGCCGCAGAGGCCGCAGACGTCGGAGGACAGGTGATTACAGAAAAATATCCAAGTCCAATAAGAAATTGTTCGAGCCTGGTCAAAAGGCATCTATTCCCTATAATATGGTCAGCCATTGTCTGTCTGTTATTTGGGTCAACTTTTGACCAAAGTCCGAGGAAGGAGCCGGGACCGGGTGCAGCCGATTTCCAGCCGTCTGTCACGGCCTGAATTTCGTCCCGCCCGGTGGTTATTAAAGTCCGGAGATTTTTTTCATGAAAAATTTTTTAAGTCCAAACTTTTTTCTAAGTCCAAACTTTTTTTTTATTTTCCCATCCTTTTCTGCCCAAGTCCAACCTTTTTTTTTTTTTTTTGGTTCTAGTATTTATTATGTCCGGGTTCTGGGCCACTTTTGTCCGGGTTCTGGGCCACTTTCTCCGGGAGCGTGTTTTGACGATTTCCAGCCGTCTGCCACGGCCTGAATTTCGTCCCGCCCGGTGGTTATTAAAGTCCGGAGATTTTTTTCATGAAAAATTTTCTAAGTCCAAACTTTTTTCTAAGTCCAAACTTTTTTTTTCACTATTTTTTTTTCTTCTCATGTCCGTGGCCTACATGGGAGCGCCGTCACGAACCGCACCATGGCGAGGGCCGGAGCTCGTCTCTTCCCGGCGGGACCCTGCCTCCCGAATCTGTGTATTTTACGCAAACTTCGGGAAGGTGCGTCGCCCGGCGGCATTAACCGGGAGGGCCCCCGATCACATGGATTGCTGCTGGGTACGTCTTCTCTCGTGTGCGAAAGTTCTGACCGAATCGGACCAGGCATTCGGCTGGGAGGGGCGAATCGCGGACCCCCATCGCCAAGAGCCAGATGTAATTGGAAATCCTACAACAACCCGAATGGGTTCGGGCCCGGCCCTCTAGATGCCGTGGTGGGAGTCGTCTAGGACGGCCGCAGAGGCCGCAGACGTCGGAGGACAGGTGATTACAGAAAAATATCCAAGTCCAATAAGAAATTGTTCGAGCCTGGTCAAAAGGCATCTATTCCCTATAATATGGTCAGCCATTGTCTGTCTGTTATTTGGGTCAACTTTTGACCAAAGTCCGAGGAAGGAGCCGGGACCGGGTGCAGCCGATTTCCAGCCGTCTGTCACGGCCTGAATTTCGTCCCGCCCGGTGGTTATTAAAGTCCGGAGATTTTTTTCATGAAAAATTTTCCAAGTCCAAACTTTTTTCTAAGTCCAAACTTTTTTTTTCACTATTTTTTTTTCTTCTCATGTCCGTGGCCTACATGGGAGCGCCGTCACGAACCGCACCATGGCGAGGGCCGGAGCTCGTCTCTTCCCGGCGGGACCCTGCCTCCCGAATCTGTGTATTTTACGCAAACTTCGGGAAGGTGCGTCGCCCGGCGGCATTAACCGGGAGGGCCCCCGATCACATGGATTGCTGCTGGGTACGTCTTCTCTCGTGTGCGAAAGTTCTGACCGAATCGGACCAGGCATTCGGCTGGGAGGGGCGAATCGCGGACCCCCATCGCCAAGAGCCAGATGTAATTGGAAATCCTACAACAACCCGAATGGGTTCGGGCCCGGCCCTCTAGATGCCGTGGTGGGAGTCGTCTAGGACGGCCGCAGAGGCCGCAGACGTCGGAGGACAGGTGATTACAGAAAAATATCCAAGTCCAATAAGAAATTGTTCGAGCCTGGTCAAAAGGCATCTATTCCCTATAATATGGTCAGCCATTGTCTGTCTGTTATTTGGGTCAACTTTTGACCAAAGTCCGAGGAAGGAGCCGGGACCGGGTGCAGCCGATTTCCAGCCGTCTGTCACGGCCTGAATTTCGTCCCGCCCGGTGGTTATTAAAGTCCGGAGATTTTTTTCATGAAAAATTTTTTAAGTCCAAACTTTTTTCTAAGTCCAAATTTTTTTTTTCACTATTTTTTTTTCTTCTCATGTCCGTGGCCTACATGGGAGCGCCGTCACGAACCGCACCATGGCGAGGGCCGGAGCTCGTCTCTTCCCGGCGGGACCCTGCCTCCCGAATCTGTGTATTTTACGCAAACTTCGGGAAGGTGCGTCGCCCGGCGGCATTAACCGGGAGGGCCCCCGATCACATGGATTGCTGCTGGGTACGTCTTCTCTCGTGTGCGAAAGTTCTGACCGAATCGGACCAGGCATTCGGCTGGGAGGGGCGAATCGCGGACCCCCATCGCCAAGAGCCAGATGTAATTGGAAATCCTACAACAACCCGAATGGGTTCGGGCCCGGCCCTCTAGATGCCGTGGTGGGAGTCGTCTAGGACGGCCGCAGAGGCCGCAGACGTCGGAGGACAGGTGATTACAGAAAAATATCCAAGTCCAATAAGAAATTGTTCGAGCCTGGTCAAAAGGCATCTATTCCCTATAATATGGTCAGCCATTGTCTGTCTGTTATTTGGGTCAACTTTTGACCAAAGTCCGAGGAAGGAGCCGGGACCGGGTGCAGCCGATTTCCAGCCGTCTGTCACGGCCTGAATTTCGTCCCGCCCGGTGGTTATTAAAGTCCGGAGATTTTTTTCATGAAAAATTTTTTAAGTCCAAACTTTTTTCTAAGTCCAAACTTTTTTTTTATTTTCCCATCCTTTTCTGCCCAAGTCCAACCTTTTTTTTTTTTTTTTGGTTCTAGTATTTATTATGTCCGGGTTCTGGGCCACTTTTGTCCGGGTTCTGGGCCACTTTCTCCGGGAGCGTGTTTTGACGATTTCCAGCCGTCTGCCACGGCCTGAATTTCGTCCCGCCCGGTGGTTATTAAAGTCCGGAGATTTTTTTCATGAAAAATTTTCTAAGTCCAAACTTTTTTCTAAGTCCAAACTTTTTTTTTCACTATTTTTTTTTCTTCTCATGTCCGTGGCCTACATGGGAGCGCCGTCACGAACCGCACCATGGCGAGGGCCGGAGCTCGTCTCTTCCCGGCGGGACCCTGCCTCCCGAATCTGTGTATTTTACGCAAACTTCGGGAAGGTGCGTCGCCCGGCGGCATTAACCGGGAGGGCCCCCGATCACATGGATTGCT
This sequence comes from Asterias amurensis, assembly GCF_032118995.1. Classification (NCBI taxonomy): domain Eukaryota; kingdom Metazoa; phylum Echinodermata; class Asteroidea; order Forcipulatida; family Asteriidae; genus Asterias; species Asterias amurensis. Next base: position 21,746,386 of record NC_092659.1, on the reverse strand, counting down.
GCTGGGTACGTCTTCTCTCGTGTGCGAAAGTTCTGACCGAATCGGACCAGGCATTCGGCTGGGAGGGGCGAATCGCGGACCCCCATCGCCAAGAGCCAGATGTAATTGGAAATCCTACAACAACCCGAATGGGTTCGGGCCCGGCCCTCTAGATGCCGTGGTGGGAGTCGTCTAGGACGGCCGCAGAGGCCGCAGACGTCGGAGGACAGGTGATTACAGAAAAATATCCAAGTCCAATAAGAAATTGTTCGAGCCTGGTCAAAAGGCATCTATTCCCTATAATATGGTCAGCCATTGTCTGTCTGTTATTTGGGTCAACTTTTGACCAAAGTCCGAGGAAGGAGCCGGGACCGGGTGCAGCCGATTTCCAGCCGTCTGTCACGGCCTGAATTTCGTCCCGCCCGGTGGTTATTAAAGTCCGGAGATTTTTTTCATGAAAAATTTTTTAAGTCCAAACTTTTTTCTAAGTCCAAATTTTTTTTTTCACTATTTTTTTTTCTTCTCATGTCCGTGGCCTACATGGGAGCGCCGTCACGAACCGCACCATGGCGAGGGCCGGAGCTCGTCTCTTCCCGGCGGGACCCTGCCTCCCGAATCTGTGTATTTTACGCAAATTTCGGGAAGGTGCGTCGCCCGGCGGCATTAACCGGGAGGGCCCCCGATCACATGGATTGCTGCTGGGTACGTCTTCTCTCGTGTGCGAAAGTTCTGACCGAATCGGACCAGGCATTCGGCTGGGAGGGGCGAATCGCGGACCCCCATCGCCAAGAGCCAGATGTAATTGGAAATCCTACAACAACCCGAATGGGTTCGGGCCCGGCCCTCTAGATGCCGTGGTGGGAGTCGTCTAGGACGGCCGCAGAGGCCGCAGACGTCGGAGGACAGGTGATTACAGAAAAATATCCAAGTCCAATAAGAAATTGTTCGAGCCTGGTCAAAAGGCATCTATTCCCTATAATATGGTCAGCCATTGTCTGTCTGTTATTTGGGTCAACTTTTGACCAAAGTCCGAGGAAGGAGCCGGGACCGGGTGCAGCCGATTTCCAGCCGTCTGTCACGGCCTGAATTTCGTCCCGCCCGGTGGTTATTAAAGTCCGGAGATTTTTTTCATGAAAAATTTTTTAAGTCCAAACTTTTTTCTAAGTCCAAACTTTTTTTTTATTTTCCCATCCTTTTCTGCCCAAGTCCAACCTTTTTTTTTTTTTTTTGGTTCTAGTATTTATTATGTCCGGGTTCTGGGCCACTTTTGTCCGGGTTCTGGGCCACTTTCTCCGGGAGCGTGTTTTGACGATTTCCAGCCGTCTGCCACGGCCTGAATTTCGTCCCGCCCGGTGGTTATTAAAGTCCGGAGATTTTTTTCATGAAAAATTTTCTAAGTCCAAACTTTTTTCTAAGTCCAAATTTTTTTTTTCACTATTTTTTTTTCTTCTCATGTCCGTGGCCTACATGGGAGCGCCGTCACGAACCGCACCATGGCGAGGGCCGGAGCTCGTCTCTTCCCGGCGGGACCCTGCCTCCCGAATCTGTGTATTTTACGCAAACTTCGGGAAGGTGCGTCGCCCGGCGGCATTAACCGGGAGGGCCCCCGATCACATGGATTGCTGCTGGGTACGTCTTCTCTCGTGTGCGAAAGTTCTGACCGAATCGGACCAGGCATTCGGCTGGGAGGGGCGAATCGCGGACCCCCATCGCCAAGAGCCAGATGTAATTGGAAATCCTACAACAACCCGAAAGGGTTCGGGCCCGGCCCTCTAGATGCCGTGGTGGGAGTCGTCTAGGACGGCCGCAGAGGCCGCAGACGTCGGAGGACAGGTGATTACAGAAAAATATCCAAGTCCAATAAGAAATTGTTCGAGCCTGGTCAAAAGGCATCTATTCCCTATAATATGGTCAGCCATTGTCTGTCTGTTATTTGGGTCAACTTTTGACCAAAGTCCGAGGAAGGAGCCGGGACCGGGTGCAGCCGATTTCCAGCCGTCTGTCACGGCCTGAATTTCGTCCCGCCCGGTGGTTATTAAAGTCCGGAGATTTTTTTCATGAAAAATTTTCTAAGTCCAAACTTTTTTCTAAGTCCAAACTTTTTTTTTATTTTCCCATCCTTTTCTGCCCAAGTCCAACCTTTTTTTTTTTTTTTTGGTTCTAGTATTTATTATGTCCGGGTTCTGGGCCACTTTTGTCCGGGTTCTGGGCCACTTTCTCCGGGAGCGTGTTTTGACGATTTCCAGCCGTCTGCCACGGCCTGAATTTCGTCCCGCCCGGTGGTTATTAAAGTCCGGAGATTTTTTTCATGAAAAATTTTCTAAGTCCAAACTTTTTTCTAAGTCCAAATTTTTTTTTTCACTATTTTTTTTTTCTTCTCATGTCCGTGGCCTAGATGGGAGCGCCGTCACGAACCGCACCATGGCGAGGGCCGGAGCTCGTCTCTTCCCGGCGGGACCCTGCCTCCCGAATCTGTGTATTTTACGCAAACTTCGGGAAGGTGCGTCGCCCGGCGGCATTAACCGGGAGGGCCCCCGATCACATGGATTGCTGCTGGGTACGTCTTCTCTCGTGTGCGAAAGTTCTGACCGAATCGGACCAGGCATTCGGCTGGGAGGGGCGAATCGCGGACCCCCATCGCCAAGAGCCAGATGTAATTGGAAATCCTACAACAACCCGAAAGGGTTCGGGCCCGGCCCTCTAGATGCCGTGGTGGGAGTCGTCTAGGACGGCCGCAGAGGCCGCAGACGTCGGAGGACAGGTGATTACAGAAAAATATCCAAGTCCAATAAGAAATTGTTCGAGCCTGGTCAAAAGGCATCTATTCCCTATAATATGGTCAGCCATTGTCTGTCTGTTATTTGGGTCAACTTTTGACCAAAGTCCGAGGAAGGAGCCGGGACCGGGTGCAGCCGATTTCCAGCCGTCTGTCACGGCCTGAATTTCGTCCCGCCCGGTGGTTATTAAAGTCCGGAGATTTTTTTCATGAAAAATTTTCTAAGTCCAAACTTTTTTCTAAGTCCAAACTTTTTTTTTATTTTCCCATCCTTTTCTGCCCAAGTCCAACCTTTTTTTTTTTTTTTTGGTTCTAGTATTTATTATGTCCGGGTTCTGGGCCACTTTTGTCCGGGTTCTGGGCCACTTTCTCCGGGAGCGTGTTTTGACGATTTCCAGCCGTCTGCCACGGCCTGAATTTCGTCCCGCCCGGTGGTTATTAAAGTCCGGAGATTTTTTTCATGAAAAATTTTCTAAGTCCAAACTTTTTTCTAAGTCCAAATTTTTTTTTTCACTATTTTTTTTTTCTTCTCATGTCCGTGGCCTAGATGGGAGCGCCGTCACGAACCGCACCATGGCGAGGGCCGGAGCTCGTCTCTTCCCGGCGGGACCCTGCCTCCCGAATCTGTGTATTTTACGCAAACTTCGGGAAGGTGCGTCGCCCGGCGGCATTAACCGGGAGGGCCCCCGATCACATGGATTGCTGCTGGGTACGTCTTCTCTCGTGTGCGAAAGTTCTGACCGAATCGGACCAGGCATTCGGCTGGGAGGGGCGAATCGCGGACCCCCATCGCCAAGAGCCAGATGTAATTGGAAATCCTACAACAACCCGAAAGGGTTCGGGCCCGGCCCTCTAGATGCCGTGGTGGGAGTCGTCTAGGACGGCCGCAGAGGCCGCAGACGTCGGAGGACAGGTGATTACAGAAAAATATCCAAGTCCAATAAGAAATTGTTCGAGCCTGGTCAAAAGGCATCTATTCCCTATAATATGGTCAGCCATTGTCTGTCTGTTATTTGGGTCAACTTTTGACCAAAGTCCGAGGAAGGAGCCGGGACCGGGTGCAGCCGATTTCCAGCCGTCTGTCACGGCCTGAATTTCGTCCCGCCCGGTGGTTATTAAAGTCCGGAGATTTTTTTCATGAAAAATTTTCTAAGTCCAAACTTTTTTCTAAGTCCAAACTTTTTTTTTATTTTCCCATCCTTTTCTGCCCAAGTCCAACCTTTTTTTTTTTTTTTTGGTTCTAGTATTTATTATGTCCGGGTTCTGGGCCACTTTTGTCCGGGTTCTGGGCCACTTTCTCCGGGAGCGTGTTTTGACGATTTCCAGCCGTCTGCCACGGCCTGAATTTCGTCCCGCCCGGTGGTTATTAAAGTCCGGAGATTTTTTTCATGAAAAATTTTCTAAGTCCAAACTTTTTTCTAAGTCCAAATTTTTTTTTTCACTATTTTTTTTTTCTTCTCATGTCCGTGGCCTAGATGGGAGCGCCGTCACGAACCGCACCATGGCGAGGGCCGGAGCTCGTCTCTTCCCGGCGGGACCCTGCCTCCCGAATCTGTGTATTTTACGCAAACTTCGGGAAGGTGCGTCGCCCGGCGGCATTAACCGGGAGGGCCCCCGATCACATGGATTGCTGCTGGGTACGTCTTCTCTCGTGTGCGAAAGTTCTGACCGAATCGGACCAGGCATTCGGCTGGGAGGGGCGAATCGCGGACCCCCATCGCCAAGAGCCAGATGTAATTGGAAATCCTACAACAACCCGAAAGGGTTCGGGCCCGGCCCTCTAGATGCCGTGGTGGGAGTCGTCTAGGACGGCCGCAGAGGCCGCAGACGTCGGAGGACAGGTGATTACAGAAAAATATCCAAGTCCAATAAGAAATTGTTCGAGCCTGGTCAAAAGGCATCTATTCCCTATAATATGGTCAGCCATTGTCTGTCTGTTATTTGGGTCAACTTTTGACCAAAGTCCGAGGAAGGAGCCGGGACCGGGTGCAGCCGATTTCCAGCCGTCTGTCACGGCCTGAATTTCGTCCCGCCCGGTGGTTATTAAAGTCCGGAGATTTTTTTCATGAAAAATTTTCTAAGTCCAAACTTTTTTCTAAGTCCAAACTTTTTTTTTCACTATTTTTTTTTCTTCTCATGTCCGTGGCCTACATGGGAGCGCCGTCACGAACCGCACCATGGCGAGGGCCGGAGCTCGTCTCTTCCCGGCGGGACCCTGCCTCCCGAATCTGTGTATTTTACGCAAACTTCGGGAAGGTGCGTCGCCCGGCGGCATTAACCGGGAGGGCCCCCGATCACATGGATTGCTGCTGGGTACGTCTTCTCTCGTGTGCGAAAGTTCTGACCGAATCGGACCAGGCATTCGGCTGGGAGGGGCGAATCGCGGACCCCCATCGCCAAGAGCCAGATGTAATTGGAAATCCTACAACAACCCGAATGGGTTCGGGCCCGGCCCTCTAGATGCCGTGGTGGGAGTCGTCTAGGACGGCCGCAGAGGCCGCAGACGTCGGAGGACAGGTGATTACAGAAAAATATCCAAGTCCAATAAGAAATTGTTCGAGCCTGGTCAAAAGGCATCTATTCCCTATAATATGGTCAGCCATTGTCTGTCTGTTATTTGGGTCAACTTTTGACCAAAGTCCGAGGAAGGAGCCGGGACCGGGTGCAGCCGATTTCCAGCCGTCTGTCACGGCCTGAATTTCGTCCCGCCCGGTGGTTATTAAAGTCCGGAGATTTTTTTCATGAAAAATTTTCTAAGTCCAAACTTTTTTCTAAGTCCAAATTTTTTTTTTCACTATTTTTTTTTCTTCTCATGTCCGTGGCCTACATGGGAGCGCCGTCACGAACCGCACCATGGCGAGGGCCGGAGCTCGTCTCTTCCCGGCGGGACCCTGCCTCCCGAATCTGTGTATTTTACGCAAACTTCGGGAAGGTGCGTCGCCCGGCGGCATTAACCGGGAGGGCCCCCGATCACATGGATTGCTGCTGGGTACGTCTTCTCTCGTGTGCGAAAGTTCTGACCGAATCGGACCAGGCATTCGGCTGGGAGGGGCGAATCGCGGACCCCCATCGCCAAGAGCCAGATGTAATTGGAAATCCTACAACAACCCGAATGGGTTCGGGCCCGGCCCTCTAGATGCCGTGGTGGGAGTCGTCTAGGACGGCCGCAGAGGCCGCAGACGTCGGAGGACAGGTGATTACAGAAAAATATCCAAGTCCAATAAGAAATTGTTCGAGCCTGGTCAAAAGGCATCTATTCCCTATAATATGGTCAGCCATTGTCTGTCTGTTATTTGGGTCAACTTTTGACCAAAGTCCGAGGAAGGAGCCGGGACCGGGTGCAGCCGATTTCCAGCCGTCTGTCACGGCCTGAATTTCGTCCCGCCCGGTGGTTATTAAAGTCCGGAGATTTTTTTCATGAAAAATTTTCTAAGTCCAAACTTTTTTCTAAGTCCAAACTTTTTTTTTATTTTCCCATCCTTTTCTGCCCAAGTCCAACCTTTTTTTTTTTTTTTTGGTTCTAGTATTTATTATGTCCGGGTTCTGGGCCACTTTTGTCCGGGTTCTGGGCCACTTTCTCCGGGAGCGTGTTTTGACGATTTCCAGCCGTCTGCCACGGCCTGAATTTCGTCCCGCCCGGTGGTTATTAAAGTCCGGAGATTTTTTTCATGAAAAATTTTCTAAGTCCAAACTTTTTTCTAAGTCCAAATTTTTTTTTTCACTATTTTTTTTTCTTCTCATGTCCGTGGCCTACATGGGAGCGCCGTCACGAACCGCACCATGGCGAGGGCCGGAGCTCGTCTCTTCCCGGCGGGACCCTGCCTCCCGAATCTGTGTATTTTACGCAAACTTCGGGAAGGTGCGTCGCCCGGCGGCATTAACCGGGAGGGCCCCCGATCACATGGATTGCTGCTGGGTACGTCTTCTCTCGTGTGCGAAAGTTCTGACCGAATCGGACCAGGCATTCGGCTGGGAGGGGCGAATCGCGGACCCCCATCGCCAAGAGCCAGATGTAATTGGAAATCCTACAACAACCCGAATGGGTTCGGGCCCGGCCCTCTAGATGCCGTGGTGGGAGTCGTCTAGGACGGCCGCAGAGGCCGCAGACGTCGGAGGACAGGTGATTACAGAAAAATATCCAAGTCCAATAAGAAATTGTTCGAGCCTGGTCAAAAGGCATCTATTCCCTATAATATGGTCAGCCATTGTCTGTCTGTTATTTGGGTCAACTTTTGACCAAAGTCCGAGGAAGGAGCCGGGACCGGGTGCAGCCGATTTCCAGCCGTCTGTCACGGCCTGAATTTCGTCCCGCCCGGTGGTTATTAAAGTCCGGAGATTTTTTTCATGAAAAATTTTTTAAGTCCAAACTTTTTTCTAAGTCCAAACTTTTTTTTTATTTTCCCATCCTTTTCTGCCCAAGTCCAACCTTTTTTTTTTTTTTTTGGTTCTAGTATTTATTATGTCCGGGTTCTGGGCCACTTTTGTCCGGGTTCTGGGCCACTTTCTCCGGGAGCGTGTTTTGACGATTTCCAGCCGTCTGCCACGGCCTGAATTTCGTCCCGCCCGGTGGTTATTAAAGTCCGGAGATTTTTTTCATGAAAAATTTTCTAAGTCCAAACTTTTTTCTAAGTCCAAATTTTTTTTTTCACTATTTTTTTTTCTTCTCATGTCCGTGGCCTACATGGGAGCGCCGTCACGAACCGCACCATGGCGAGGGCCGGAGCTCGTCTCTTCCCGGCGGGACCCTGCCTCCCGAATCTGTGTATTTTACGCAAACTTCGGGAAGGTGCGTCGCCCGGCGGCATTAACCGGGAGGGCCCCCGATCACATGGATTGCTGCTGGGTACGTCTTCTCTCGTGTGCGAAAGTTCTGACCGAATCGGACCAGGCATTCGGCTGGGAGGGGCGAATCGCGGACCCCCATCGCCAAGAGCCAGATGTAATTGGAAATCCTACAACAACCCGAATGGGTTCGGGCCCGGCCCTCTAGATGCCGTGGTGGGAGTCGTCTAGGACGGCCGCAGAGGCCGCAGACGTCGGAGGACAGGTGATTACAGAAAAATATCCAAGTCCAATAAGAAATTGTTCGAGCCTGGTCAAAAGGCATCTATTCCCTATAATATGGTCAGCCATTGTCTGTCTGTTATTTGGGTCAACTTTTGACCAAAGTCCGAGGAAGGAGCCGGGACCGGGTGCAGCCGATTTCCAGCCGTCTGTCACGGCCTGAATTTCGTCCCGCCCGGTGGTTATTAAAGTCCGGAGATTTTTTTCATGAAAAATTTTCTAAGTCCAAACTTTTTTCTAAGTCCAAACTTTTTTTTTATTTTCCCATCCTTTTCTGCCCAAGTCCAACCTTTTTTTTTTTTTTTTGGTTCTAGTATTTATTATGTCCGGGTTCTGGGCCACTTTTGTCCGGGTTCTGGGCCACTTTCTCCGGGAGCGTGTTTTTACGATTTCCAGCCGTCTGCCACGGCCTGAATTTCGTCCCGCCCGGTGGTTATTAAAGTCCGGAGATTTTTTTCATGAAAAATTTTCTAAGTCCAAACTTTTTTCTAAGTCCAAATTTTTTTTTTCACTATTTTTTTTTCTTCTCATGTCCGTGGCCTACATGGGAGCGCCGTCACGAACCGCACCATGGCGAGGGCCGGAGCTCGTCTCTTCCCGGCGGGACCCTGCCTCCCGAATCTGTGTATTTTACGCAAACTTCGGGAAGGTGCGTCGCCCGGCGGCATTAACCGGGAGGGCCCCCGATCACATGGATTGCTGCTGGGTACGTCTTCTCTCGTGTGCGAAAGTTCTGACCGAATCGGACCAGGCATTCGGCTGGGAGGGGCGAATCGCGGACCCCCATCGCCAAGAGCCAGATGTAATTGGAAATCCTACAACAACCCGAAAGGGTTCGGGCCCGGCCCTCTAGATGCCGTGGTGGGAGTCGTCTAGGACGGCCGCAGAGGCCGCAGACGTCGGAGGACAGGTGATTACAGAAAAATATCCAAGTCCAATAAGAAATTGTTCGAGCCTGGTCAAAAGGCATCTATTCCCTATAATATGGTCAGCCATTGTCTGTCTGTTATTTGGGTCAACTTTTGACCAAAGTCCGAGGAAGGAGCCGGGACCGGGTGCAGCCGATTTCCAGCCGTCTGTCACGGCCTGAATTTCGTCCCGCCCGGTGGTTATTAAAGTCCGGAGATTTTTTTCATGAAAAATTTTCTAAGTCCAAACTTTTTTCTAAGTCCAAATTTTTTTTTTCACTATTTTTTTTTCTTCTCATGTCCGTGGCCTACATGGGAGCGCCGTCACGAACCGCACCATGGCGAGGGCCGGAGCTCGTCTCTTCCCGGCGGGACCCTGCCTCCCGAATCTGTGTATTTTACGCAAACTTCGGGAAGGTGCGTCGCCCGGCGGCATTAACCGGGAGGGCCCCCGATCACATGGATTGCTGCTGGGTACGTCTTCTCTCGTGTGCGAAAGTTCTGACCGAATCGGACCAGGCATTCGGCTGGGAGGGGCGAATCGCGGACCCCCATCGCCAAGAGCCAGATGTAATTGGAAATCCTACAACAACCCGAATGGGTTCGGGCCCGGCCCTCTAGATGCCGTGGTGGGAGTCGTCTAGGACGGCCGCAGAGGCCGCAGACGTCGGAGGACAGGTGATTACAGAAAAATATCCAAGTCCAATAAGAAATTGTTCGAGCCTGGTCAAAAGGCATCTATTCCCTATAATATGGTCAGCCATTGTCTGTCTGTTATTTGGGTCAACTTTTGACCAAAGTCCGAGGAAGGAGCCGGGACCGGGTGCAGCCGATTTCCAGCCGTCTGTCACGGCCTGAATTTCGTCCCGCCCGGTGGTTATTAAAGTCCGGAGATTTTTTTCATGAAAAATTTTCTAAGTCCAAACTTTTTTCTAAGTCCAAACTTTTTTTTTATTTTCCCATCCTTTTCAGCCCAAGTCCAACCTTTTTTTTTTTTTTTTGGTTCTAGTATTTATTATGTCCGGGTTCTGGGCCACTTTTGTCCGGGTTCTGGGCCACTTTCTCCGGGAGCGTGTTTTGACGATTTCCAGCCGTCTGCCACGGCCTGAATTTCGTCCCGCCAGGTGGTTATTAAAGTCCGGAGATTTTTTTCATGAAAAATTTTCTAAGTCCAAACTTTTTTCTAAGTCCAAATTTTTTTTTTCACTATTTTTTTTTCTTCTCATGTCCGTGGCCTAGATGGGAGCGCCGTCACGAACCGCACCATGGCGAGGGCCGGAGCTCGTCTCTTCCCGGCGGGACCCTGCCTCCCGAATCTGTGTATTTTACGCAAACTTCGGGAAGGTGCGTCGCCCGGCGGCATTAACCGGGAGGGCCCCCGATCACATGGATTGCTGCTGGGTACGTCTTCTCTCGTGTGCGAAAGTTCTGACCGAATCGGACCAGGCATTCGGCTGGGAGGGGCGAATCGCGGACCCCCATCGCCAAGAGCCAGATGTAATTGGAAATCCTACAACAACCCGAAAGGGTTCGGGCCCGGCCCTCTAGATGCCGTGGTGGGAGTCGTCTAGGACGGCCGCAGAGGCCGCAGACGTCGGAGGACAGGTGATTACAGAAAAATATCCAAGTCCAATAAGAAATTGTTCGAGCCTGGTCAAAAGGCATCTATTCCCTATAATATGGTCAGCCATTGTCTGTCTGTTATTTGGGTCAACTTTTGACCAAAGTCCGAGGAAGGAGCCGGGACCGGGTGCAGCCGATTTCCAGCCGTCTGTCACGGCCTGAATTTCGTCCCGCCCGGTGGTTATTAAAGTCCGGAGATTTTTTTCATGAAAAATTTTCTAAGTCCAAACTTTTTTCTAAGTCCAAACTTTTTTTTTCACTATTTTTTTTTCTTCTCATGTCCGTGGCCTACATGGGAGCGCCGTCACGAACCGCACCATGGCGAGGGCCGGAGCTCGTCTCTTCCCGGCGGGACCCTGCCTCCCGAATCTGTGTATTTTACGCAAACTTCGGGAAGGTGCGTCGCCCGGCGGCATTAACCGGGAGGGCCCCCGATCACATGGATTGCTGCTGGGTACGTCTTCTCTCGTGTGCGAAAGTTCTGACCGAATCGGACCAGGCATTCGGCTGGGAGGGGCGAATCGCGGACCCCCATCGCCAAGAGCCAGATGTAATTGGAAATCCTACAACAACCCGAATGGGTTCGGGCCCGGCCCTCTAGATGCCGTGGTGGGAGTCGTCTAGGACGGCCGCAGAGGCCGCAGACGTCGGAGGACAGGTGATTACAGAAAAATATCCAAGTCCAATAAGAAATTGTTCGAGCCTGGTCAAAAGGCATCTATTCCCTATAATATGGTCAGCCATTGTCTGTCTGTTATTTGGGTCAACTTTTGACCAAAGTCCGAGGAAGGAGCCGGGACCGGGTGCAGCCGATTTCCAGCCGTCTGTCACGGCCTGAATTTCGTCCCGCCCGGTGGTTATTAAAGTCCGGAGATTTTTTTCATGAAAAATTTTCTAAGTCCAAACTTTTTTCTAAGTCCAAATTTTTTTTTTCACTATTTTTTTTTCTTCTCATGTCCGTGGCCTACATGGGAGCGCCGTCACGAACCGCACCATGGCGAGGGCCGGAGCTCGTCTCTTCCCGGCGGGACCCTGCCTCCCGAATCTGTGTATTTTACGCAAACTTCGGGAAGGTGCGTCGCCCGGCGGCATTAACCGGGAGGGCCCCCGATCACATGGATTGCTGCTGGGTACGTCTTCTCTCGTGTGCGAAAGTTCTGACCGAATCGGACCAGGCATTCGGCTGGGAGGGGCGAATCGCGGACCCCCATCGCCAAGAGCCAGATGTAATTGGAAATCCTACAACAACCCGAATGGGTTCGGGCCCGGCCCTCTAGATGCCGTGGTGGGAGTCGTCTAGGACGGCCGCAGAGGCCGCAGACGTCGGAGGACAGGTGATTACAGAAAAATATCCAAGTCCAATAAGAAATTGTTCGAGCCTGGTCAAAAGGCATCTATTCCCTATAATATGGTCAGCCATTGTCTGTCTGTTATTTGGGTCAACTTTTGACCAAAGTCCGAGGAAGGAGCCGGGACCGGGTGCAGCCGATTTCCAGCCGTCTGTCACGGCCTGAATTTCGTCCCGCCCGGTGGTTATTAAAGTCCGGAGATTTTTTTCATGAAAAATTTTCTAAGTCCAAACTTTTTTCTAAGTCCAAACTTTTTTTTTATTTTCCCATCCTTTTCAGCCCAAGTCCAACCTTTTTTTTTTTTTTTGGTTCTAGTATTTATTATGTCCGGGTTCTGGGCCACTTTTGTCCGGGTTCTGGGCCACTTTCTCCGGGAGCGTGTTTTGACGATTTCCAGCCGTCTGCCACGGCCTGAATTTCGTCCCGCCCGGTGGTTATTAAAGTCCGGAGATTTTTTCATGAAAAATTTTCAAAGTCCAAACTTTTTTCTAAGTCCAAATTTTTTTTTTCACTATTTTTTTTTCTTCTCATGTCCGTGGCCTACATGGGAGCGCCGTCACGAACCGCACCATGGCGAGGGCCGGAGCTCGTCTCTTCCCGGCGGGACCCTGCCTCCCGAATCTGTGTATTTTACGCAAACTTCGGGAAGGTGCGTCGCCCGGCGGCATTAACCGGGAGGGCCCCCGATCACATGGATTGCTGCTGGGTACGTCTTCTCTCGTGTGCGAAAGTTCTGACCGAATCGGACCAGGCATTCGGCTGGGAGGGGCGAATCGCGGACCCCCATCGCCAAGAGCCAGATGTAATTGGAAATCCTACAACAACCCGAATGGGTTCGGGCCCGGCCCTCTAGATGCCGTGGTGGGAGTCGTCTAGGACGGCCGCAGAGGCCGCAGACGTCGGAGGACAGGTGATTACAGAAAAATATCCAAGTCCAATAAGAAATTGTTCGAGCCTGGTCAAAAGGCATCTATTCCCTATAATATGGTCAGCCATTGTCTGTCTGTTATTTGGGTCAACTTTTGACCAAAGTCCGAGGAAGGAGCCGGGACCGGGTGCAGCCGATTTCCAGCCGTCTGTCACGGCCTGAATTTCGTCCCGCCCGGTGGTTATTAAAGTCCGGAGATTTTTTTCATGAAAAATTTTCTAAGTCCAAACTTTTTCTAAGTCCAAACTTTTTTTTTCACTATTTTTTTTTCTTCTCATGTCCGTGGCCTACATGGGAGCGCCGTCACGAACCGCACCATGGCGAGGGCCGGAGCTCGTCTCTTCCCGGCGGGACCCTGCCTCCCGAATCTGTGTATTTTACGCAAACTTCGGGAAGGTGCGTCGCCCGGCGGCATTAACCGGGAGGGCCCCCGATCACATGGATTGCTGCTGGGTACGTCTTCTCTCGTGTGCGAAAGTTCTGACCGAATCGGACCAGGCATTCGGCTGGGAGGGGCGAATCGCGGACCCCCATCGCCAAGAGCCAGATGTAATTGGAAATCCTACAACAACCCGAATGGGTTCGGGCCCGGCCCTCTAGATGCCGTGGTGGGAGTCGTCTAGGACGGCCGCAGAGGCCGCAGACGTCGGAGGACAGGTGATTACAGAAAAATATCCAAGTCCAATAAGAAATTGTTCGAGCCTGGTCAAAAGGCATCTATTCCCTATAATATGGTCAGCCATTGTCTGTCTGTTATTTGGGTCAACTTTTGACCAAAGTCCGAGGAAGGAGCCGGGACCGGGTGCAGCCGATTTCCAGCCGTCTGTCACGGCCTGAATTTCGTCCCGCCCGGTGGTTATTAAAGTCCGGAGATTTTTTTCATGAAAAATTTTCTAAGTCCAAACTTTTTTCTAAGTCCAAATTTTTTTTTTCACTATTTTTTTTTCTTCTCATGTCCGTGGCCTACATGGGAGCGCCGTCACGAACCGCACCATGGCGAGGGCCGGAGCTCGTCTCTTCCCGGCGGGACCCTGCCTCCCGAATCTGTGTATTTTACGCAAACTTCGGGAAGGTGCGTCGCCCGGCGGCATTAACCGGGAGGGCCCCCGATCACATGGATTGCTGCTGGGTACGTCTTCTCTCGTGTGCGAAAGTTCTGACCGAATCGGACCAGGCATTCGGCTGGGAGGGGCGAATCGCGGACCCCCATCGCCAAGAGCCAGATGTAATTGGAAATCCTACAACAACCCGAATGGGTTCGGGCCCGGCCCTCTAGATGCCGTGGTGGGAGTCGTCTAGGACGGCCGCAGAGGCCGCAGACGTCGGAGGACAGGTGATTACAGAAAAATATCCAAGTCCAATAAGAAATTGTTCGAGCCTGGTCAAAAGGCATCTATTCCCTATAATATGGTCAGCCATTGTCTGTCTGTTATTTGGGTCAACTTTTGACCAAAGTCCGAGGAAGGAGCCGGGACCGGGTGCAGCCGATTTCCAGCCGTCTGTCACGGCCTGAATTTCGTCCCGCCCGGTGGTTATTAAAGTCCGGAGATTTTTTTCATGAAAAATTTTCTAAGTCCAAACTTTTTTCTAAGTCCAAATTTTTTTTTTCACTATTTTTTTTTCTTCTCATGTCCGTGGCCTACATGGGAGCGCCGTCACGAACCGCACCATGGCGAGGGCCGGAGCTCGTCTCTTCCCGGCGGGACCCTGCCTCCCGAATCTGTGTATTTTACGCAAACTTCGGGAAGGTGCGTCGCCCGGCGGCATTAACCGGGAGGGCCCCCGATCACATGGATTGCTGCTGGGTACGTCTTCTCTCGTGTGCGAAAGTTCTGACCGAATCGGACCAGGCATTCGGCTGGGAGGGGCGAATCGCGGACCCCCATCGCCAAGAGCCAGATGTAATTGGAAATCCTACAACAACCCGAATGGGTTCGGGCCCGGCCCTCTAGATGCCGTGGTGGGAGTCGTCTAGGACGGCCGCAGAGGCCGCAGACGTCGGAGGACAGGTGATTACAGAAAAATATCCAAGTCCAATAAGAAATTGTTCGAGCCTGGTCAAAAGGCATCTATTCCCTATAATATGGTCAGCCATTGTCTGTCTGTTATTTGGGTCAACTTTTGACCAAAGTCCGAGGAAGGAGCCGGGACCGGGTGCAGCCGATTTCCAGCCGTCTGTCACGGCCTGAATTTCGTCCCGCCCGGTGGTTATTAAAGTCCGGAGATTTTTTTTCATTAAAAATTTTCTAAGTCCAAACTTTTTTCTAAGTCCAAATTTTTTTTTTCACTATTTTTTTTTCTTCTCATGTCCGTGGCCTACATGGGAGCGCCGTCACGAACCGCACCATGGCGAGGGCCGGAGCTCGTCTCTTCCCGGCGGGACCCTGCCTCCCGAATCTGTGTATTTTACGCAAACTTCGGGAAGGTGCGTCGCCCGGCGGCATTAACCGGGAGGGCCCCCGATCACATGGATTGCTGCTGGG
This sequence comes from Asterias amurensis, assembly GCF_032118995.1. Classification (NCBI taxonomy): domain Eukaryota; kingdom Metazoa; phylum Echinodermata; class Asteroidea; order Forcipulatida; family Asteriidae; genus Asterias; species Asterias amurensis. The sequence continues at coordinate 21,731,276 of NC_092659.1, read as the reverse complement.
TACGTCTTCTCTCGTGTGCGAAAGTTCTGACCGAATCGGACCAGGCATTCGGCTGGGAGGGGCGAATCGCGGACCCCCATCGCCAAGAGCCAGATGTAATTGGAAATCCTACAACAACCCGAATGGGTTCGGGCCCGGCCCTCTAGATGCCGTGGTGGGAGTCGTCTAGGACGGCCGCAGAGGCCGCAGACGTCGGAGGACAGGTGATTACAGAAAAATATCCAAGTCCAATAAGAAATTGTTCGAGCCTGGTCAAAAGGCATCTATTCCCTATAATATGGTCAGCCATTGTCTGTCTGTTATTTGGGTCAACTTTTGACCAAAGTCCGAGGAAGGAGCCGGGACCGGGTGCAGCCGATTTCCAGCCGTCTGTCACGGCCTGAATTTCGTCCCGCCCGGTGGTTATTAAAGTCCGGAGATTTTTTTTCATTAAAAATTTTCTAAGTCCAAACTTTTTTCTAAGTCCAAATTTTTTTTTTCACTATTTTTTTTTCTTCTCATGTCCGTGGCCTACATGGGAGCGCCGTCACGAACCGCACCATGGCGAGGGCCGGAGCTCGTCTCTTCCCGGCGGGACCCTGCCTCCCGAATCTGTGTATTTTACGCAAACTTCGGGAAGGTGCGTCGCCCGGCGGCATTAACCGGGAGGGCCCCCGATCACATGGATTGCTGCTGGGTACGTCTTCTCTCGTGTGCGAAAGTTCTGACCGAATCGGACCAGGCATTCGGCTGGGAGGGGCGAATCGCGGACCCCCATCGCCAAGAGCCAGATGTAATTGGAAATCCTACAACAACCCGAATGGGTTCGGGCCCGGCCCTCTAGATGCCGTGGTGGGAGTCGTCTAGGACGGCCGCAGAGGCCGCAGACGTCGGAGGACAGGTGATTACAGAAAAATATCCAAGTCCAATAAGAAATTGTTCGAGCCTGGTCAAAAGGCATCTATTCCCTATAATATGGTCAGCCATTGTCTGTCTGTTATTTGGGTCAACTTTTGACCAAAGTCCGAGGAAGGAGCCGGGACCGGGTGCAGCCGATTTCCAGCCGTCTGTCACGGCCTGAATTTCGTCCCGCCCGGTGGTTATTAAAGTCCGGAGATTTTTTTCATGAAAAATTTTTTAAGTCCAAACTTTTTTCTAAGTCCAAACTTTTTTTTTATTTTCCCATCCTTTTCAGCCCAAGTCCAACCTTTTTTTTTTTTTTTTGGTTCTAGTATTTATTATGTCCGGGTTCTGGGCCACTTTTGTCCGGGTTCTGGGCCACTTTCTCCGGGAGCGTGTTTTGACGATTTCCAGCCGTCTGCCACGGCCTGAATTTCGTCCCGCCCGGTGGTTATTAAAGTCCGGAGATTTTTTTCATGAAAAATTTTCTAAGTCCAAACTTTTTTCTAAGTCCAAATTTTTTTTTTCACTATTTTTTTTTCTTCTCATGTCCGTGGCCTAGATGGGAGCGCCGTCACGAACCGCACCATGGCGAGGGCCGGAGCTCGTCTCTTCCCGGCGGGACCCTGCCTCCCGAATCTGTGTATTTTACGCAAACTTCGGGAAGGTGCGTCGCCCGGCGGCATTAACCGGGAGGGCCCCCGATCACATGGATTGCTGCTGGGTACGTCTTCTCTCGTGTGCGAAAGTTCTGACCGAATCGGACCAGGCATTCGGCTGGGAGGGGCGAATCGCGGACCCCCATCGCCAAGAGCCAGATGTAATTGGAAATCCTACAACAACCCGAAAGGGTTCGGGCCCGGCCCTCTAGATGCCGTGGTGGGAGTCGTCTAGGACGGCCGCAGAGGCCGCAGACGTCGGAGGACAGGTGATTACAGAAAAATATCCAAGTCCAATAAGAAATTGTTCGAGCCTGGTCAAAAGGCATCTATTCCCTATAATATGGTCAGCCATTGTCTGTCTGTTATTTGGGTCAACTTTTGACCAAAGTCCGAGGAAGGAGCCGGGACCGGGTGCAGCCGATTTCCAGCCGTCTGTCACGGCCTGAATTTCGTCCCGCCCGGTGGTTATTAAAGTCCGGAGATTTTTTTCATGAAAAATTTTCTAAGTCCAAACTTTTTTCTAAGTCCAAATTTTTTTTTTCACTATTTTTTTTTCTTCTCATGTCCGTGGCCTACATGGGAGCGCCGTCACGAACCGCACCATGGCGAGGGCCGGAGCTCGTCTCTTCCCGGCGGGACCCTGCCTCCCGAATCTGTGTATTTTACGCAAACTTCGGGAAGGTGCGTCGCCCGGCGGCATTAACCGGGAGGGCCCCCGATCACATGGATTGCTGCTGGGTACGTCTTCTCTCGTGTGCGAAAGTTCTGACCGAATCGGACCAGGCATTCGGCTGGGAGGGGCGAATCGCGGACCCCCATCGCCAAGAGCCAGATGTAATTGGAAATCCTACAACAACCCGAATGGGTTCGGGCCCGGCCCTCTAGATGCCGTGGTGGGAGTCGTCTAGGACGGCCGCAGAGGCCGCAGACGTCGGAGGACAGGTGATTACAGAAAAATATCCAAGTCCAATAAGAAATTGTTCGAGCCTGGTCAAAAGGCATCTATTCCCTATAATATGGTCAGCCATTGTCTGTCTGTTATTTGGGTCAACTTTTGACCAAAGTCCGAGGAAGGAGCCGGGACCGGGTGCAGCCGATTTCCAGCCGTCTGTCACGGCCTGAATTTCGTCCCGCCCGGTGGTTATTAAAGTCCGGAGATTTTTTTCATGAAAAATTTTCTAAGTCCAAACTTTTTTCTAAGTCCAAATTTTTTTTTTCACTATTTTTTTTTCTTCTCATGTCCGTGGCCTACATGGGAGCGCCGTCACGAACCGCACCATGGCGAGGGCCGGAGCTCGTCTCTTCCCGGCGGGACCCTGCCTCCCGAATCTGTGTATTTTACGCAAACTTCGGGAAGGTGCGTCGCCCGGCGGCATTAACCGGGAGGGCCCCCGATCACATGGATTGCTGCTGGGTACGTCTTCTCTCGTGTGCGAAAGTTCTGACCGAATCGGACCAGGCATTCGGCTGGGAGGGGCGAATCGCGGACCCCCATCGCCAAGAGCCAGATGTAATTGGAAATCCTACAACAACCCGAATGGGTTCGGGCCCGGCCCTCTAGATGCCGTGGTGGGAGTCGTCTAGGACGGCCGCAGAGGCCGCAGACGTCGGAGGACAGGTGATTACAGAAAAATATCCAAGTCCAATAAGAAATTGTTCGAGCCTGGTCAAAAGGCATCTATTCCCTATAATATGGTCAGCCATTGTCTGTCTGTTATTTGGGTCAACTTTTGACCAAAGTCCGAGGAAGGAGCCGGGACCGGGTGCAGCCGATTTCCAGCCGTCTGTCACGGCCTGAATTTCGTCCCGCCCGGTGGTTATTAAAGTCCGGAGATTTTTTTCATGAAAAATTTTCTAAGTCCAAACTTTTTTCTAAGTCCAAACTTTTTTTTTATTTTCCCATCCTTTTCAGCCCAAGTCCAACCTTTTTTTTTTTTTTTTGGTTCTAGTATTTATTATGTCCGGGTTCTGGGCCACTTTTGTCCGGGTTCTGGGCCACTTTCTCCGGGAGCGTGTTTTGACGATTTCCAGCCGTCTGCCACGGCCTGAATTTCGTCCCGCCCGGTGGTTATTAAAGTCCGGAGATTTTTTTCATGAAAAATTTTCTAAGTCCAAACTTTTTTCTAAGTCCAAATTTTTTTTTTCACTATTTTTTTTTCTTCTCATGTCCGTGGCCTAGATGGGAGCGCCGTCACGAACCGCACCATGGCGAGGGCCGGAGCTCGTCTCTTCCCGGCGGGACCCTGCCTCCCGAATCTGTGTATTTTACGCAAACTTCGGGAAGGTGCGTCGCCCGGCGGCATTAACCGGGAGGGCCCCCGATCACATGGATTGCTGCTGGGTACGTCTTCTCTCGTGTGCGAAAGTTCTGACCGAATCGGATCAGGCATTCGGCTGGGAGGGGCGAATCGCGGACCCCCATCGCCAAGAGCCAGATGTAATTGGAAATCCTACAACAACCCGAAAGGGTTCGGGCCCGGCCCTCTAGATGCCGTGGTGGGAGTCGTCTAGGACGGCCGCAGAGGCCGCAGACGTCGGAGGACAGGTGATTACAGAAAAATATCCAAGTCCAATAAGAAATTGTTCGAGCCTGGTCAAAAGGCATCTATTCCCTATAATATGGTCAGCCATTGTCTGTCTGTTATTTGGGTCAACTTTTGACCAAAGTCCGAGGAAGGAGCCGGGACCGGGTGCAGCCGATTTCCAGCCGTCTGTCACGGCCTGAATTTCGTCCCGCCCGGTGGTTATTAAAGTCCGGAGATTTTTTTCATGAAAAATTTTCTAAGTCCAAACTTTTTTCTAAGTCCAAATTTTTTTTTTCACTATTTTTTTTTCTTCTCATGTCCGTGGCCTACATGGGAGCGCCGTCACGAACCGCACCATGGCGAGGGCCGGAGCTCGTCTCTTCCCGGCGGGACCCTGCCTCCCGAATCTGTGTATTTTACGCAAACTTCGGGAAGGTGCGTCGCCCGGCGGCATTAACCGGGAGGGCCCCCGATCACATGGATTGCTGCTGGGTACGTCTTCTCTCGTGTGCGAAAGTTCTGACCGAATCGGACCAGGCATTCGGCTGGGAGGGGCGAATCGCGGACCCCCATCGCCAAGAGCCAGATGTAATTGGAAATCCTACAACAACCCGAATGGGTTCGGGCCCGGCCCTCTAGATGCCGTGGTGGGAGTCGTCTAGGACGGCCGCAGAGGCCGCAGACGTCGGAGGACAGGTGATTACAGAAAAATATCCAAGTCCAATAAGAAATTGTTCGAGCCTGGTCAAAAGGCATCTATTCCCTATAATATGGTCAGCCATTGTCTGTCTGTTATTTGGGTCAACTTTTGACCAAAGTCCGAGGAAGGAGCCGGGACCGGGTGCAGCCGATTTCCAGCCGTCTGTCACGGCCTGAATTTCGTCCCGCCCGGTGGTTATTAAAGTCCGGAGATTTTTTTCATGAAAAATTTTCTAAGTCCAAACTTTTTTCTAAGTCCAAACTTTTTTTTTATTTTCCCATCCTTTTCAGCCCAAGTCCAACCTTTTTTTTTTTTTTTTGGTTCTAGTATTTATTATGTCCGGGTTCTGGGCCACTTTTGTCCGGGTTCTGGGCCACTTTCTCCGGGAGCGTGTTTTGACGATTTCCAGCCGTCTGCCACGGCCTGAATTTCGTCCCGCCCGGTGGTTATTAAAGTCCGGAGATTTTTTTCATGAAAAATTTTCTAAGTCCAAACTTTTTTCTAAGTCCAAATTTTTTTTTTCACTATTTTTTTTTCTTCTCATGTCCGTGGCCTACATGGGAGCGCCGTCACGAACCGCACCATGGCGAGGGCCGGAGCTCGTCTCTTCCCGGCGGGACCCTGCCTCCCGAATCTGTGTATTTTACGCAAACTTCGGGAAGGTGCGTCGCCCGGCGGCATTAACCGGGAGGGCCCCCGATCACATGGATTGCTGCTGGGTACGTCTTCTCTCGTGTGCGAAAGTTCTGACCGAATCGGACCAGGCATTCGGCTGGGAGGGGCGAATCGCGGACCCCCATCGCCAAGAGCCAGATGTAATTGGAAATCCTACAACAACCCGAATGGGTTCGGGCCCGGCCCTCTAGATGCCGTGGTGGGAGTCGTCTAGGACGGCCGCAGAGGCCGCAGACGTCGGAGGACAGGTGATTACAGAAAAATATCCAAGTCCAATAAGAAATTGTTCGAGCCTGGTCAAAAGGCATCTATTCCCTATAATATGGTCAGCCATTGTCTGTCTGTTATTTGGGTCAACTTTTGACCAAAGTCCGAGGAAGGAGCCGGGACCGGGTGCAGCCGATTTCCAGCCGTCTGCCACGGCCTGAATTTCGTCCCGCCCGGTGGTTATTAAAGTCCGGAGATTTTTTTCATGAAAAATTTTCTAAGTCCAAACTTTTTTCTAAGTCCAAATTTTTTTTTTCACTATTTTTTTTTCTTCTCATGTCCGTGGCCTACATGGGAGCGCCGTCACGAACCGCACCATGGCGAGGGCCGGAGCTCGTCTCTTCCCGGCGGGACCCTGCCTCCCGAATCTGTGTATTTTACGCAAACTTCGGGAAGGTGCGTCGCCCGGCGGCATTAACCGGGAGGGCCCCCGATCACATGGATTGCTGCTGGGTACGTCTTCTCTCGTGTGCGAAAGTTCTGACCGAATCGGACCAGGCATTCGGCTGGGAGGGGCGAATCGCGGACCCCCATCGCCAAGAGCCAGATGTAATTGGAAATCCTACAACAACCCGAATGGGTTCGGGCCCGGCCCTCTAGATGCCGTGGTGGGAGTCGTCTAGGACGGCCGCAGAGGCCGCAGACGTCGGAGGACAGGTGATTACAGAAAAATATCCAAGTCCAATAAGAAATTGTTCGAGCCTGGTCAAAAGGCATCTATTCCCTATAATATGGTCAGCCATTGTCTGTCTGTTATTTGGGTCAACTTTTGACCAAAGTCCGAGGAAGGAGCCGGGACCGGGTGCAGCCGATTTCCAGCCGTCTGTCACGGCCTGAATTTCGTCCCGCCCGGTGGTTATTAAAGTCCGGAGATTTTTTTCATGAAAAATTTTCTAAGTCCAAACTTTTTTCTAAGTCCAAATTTTTTTTTTCACTATTTTTTTTTCTTCTCATGTCCGTGGCCTACATGGGAGCGCCGTCACGAACCGCACCATGGCGAGGGCCGGAGCTCGTCTCTTCCCGGCGGGACCCTGCCTCCCGAATCTGTGTATTTTACGCAAACTTCGGGAAGGTGCGTCGCCCGGCGGCATTAACCGGGAGGGCCCCCGATCACATGGATTGCTGCTGGGTACGTCTTCTCTCGTGTGCGAAAGTTCTGACCGAATCGGACCAGGCATTCGGCTGGGAGGGGCGAATCGCGGACCCCCATCGCCAAGAGCCAGATGTAATTGGAAATCCTACAACAACCCGAATGGGTTCGGGCCCGGCCCTCTAGATGCCGTGGTGGGAGTCGTCTAGGACGGCCGCAGAGGCCGCAGACGTCGGAGGACAGGTGATTACAGAAAAATATCCAAGTCCAATAAGAAATTGTTCGAGCCTGGTCAAAAGGCATCTATTCCCTATAATATGGTCAGCCATTGTCTGTCTGTTATTTGGGTCAACTTTTGACCAAAGTCCGAGGAAGGAGCCGGGACCGGGTGCAGCCGATTTCCAGCCGTCTGTCACGGCCTGAATTTCGTCCCGCCCGGTGGTTATTAAAGTCCGGAGATTTTTTTCATGAAAAATTTTCTAAGTCCAAACTTTTTTCTAAGTCCAAACTTTTTTTTTATTTTCCCATCCTTTTCAGCCCAAGTCCAACCTTTTTTTTTTTTTTTTGGTTCTAGTATTTATTATGTCCGGGTTCTGGGCCACTTTTGTCCGGGTTCTGGGCCACTTTCTCCGGGAGCGTGTTTTGACGATTTCCAGCCGTCTGCCACGGCCTGAATTTCGTCCCGCCCGGTGGTTATTAAAGTCCGGAGATTTTTTTCATGAAAAATTTTCTAAGTCCAAACTTTTTTCTAAGTCCAAATTTTTTTTTTCACTATTTTTTTTTCTTCTCATGTCCGTGGCCTACATGGGAGCGCCGTCACGAACCGCACCATGGCGAGGGCCGGAGCTCGTCTCTTCCCGGCGGGACCCTGCCTCCCGAATCTGTGTATTTTACGCAAACTTCGGGAAGGTGCGTCGCCCGGCGGCATTAACCGGGAGGGCCCCCGATCACATGGATTGCTGCTGGGTACGTCTTCTCTCGTGTGCGAAAGTTCTGACCGAATCGGACCAGGCATTCGGCTGGGAGGGGCGAATCGCGGACCCCCATCGCCAAGAGCCAGATGTAATTGGAAATCCTACAACAACCCGAATGGGTTCGGGCCCGGCCCTCTAGATGCCGTGGTGGGAGTCGTCTAGGACGGCCGCAGAGGCCGCAGACGTCGGAGGACAGGTGATTACAGAAAAATATCCAAGTCCAATAAGAAATTGTTCGAGCCTGGTCAAAAGGCATCTATTCCCTATAATATGGTCAGCCATTGTCTGTCTGTTATTTGGGTCAACTTTTGACCAAAGTCCGAGGAAGGAGCCGGGACCGGGTGCAGCCGATTTCCAGCCGTCTCTCACGGCCTGAATTTCGTCCCGCCCGGTGGTTATTAAAGTCCGGAGATTTTTTTCATGAAAAATTTTCTAAGTCCAAACTTTTTTCTAAGTCCAAACTTTTTTTTTCACTATTTTTTTTTCTTCTCATGTCCGTGGCCTACATGGGAGCGCCGTCACGAACCGCACCATGGCGAGGGCCGGAGCTCGTCTCTTCCCGGCGGGACCCTGCCTCCCGAATCTGTGTATTTTACGCAAACTTCGGGAAGGTGCGTCGCCCGGCGGCATTAACCGGGAGGGCCCCCGATCACATGGATTGCTGCTGGGTACGTCTTCTCTCGTGTGCGAAAGTTCTGACCGAATCGGACCAGGCATTCGGCTGGGAGGGGCGAATCGCGGACCCCCATCGCCAAGAGCCAGATGTAATTGGAAATCCTACAACAACCCGAATGGGTTCGGGCCCGGCCCTCTAGATGCCGTGGTGGGAGTCGTCTAGGACGGCCGCAGAGGCCGCAGACGTCGGAGGACAGGTGATTACAGAAAAATATCCAAGTCCAATAAGAAATTGTTCGAGCCTGGTCAAAAGGCATCTATTCCCTATAATATGGTCAGCCATTGTCTGTCTGTTATTTGGGTCAACTTTTGACCAAAGTCCGAGGAAGGAGCCGGGACCGGGTGCAGCCGATTTCCAGCCGTCTGTCACGGCCTGAATTTCGTCCCGCCCGGTGGTTATTAAAGTCCGGAGATTTTTTTCATGAAAAATTTTCTAAGTCCAAACTTTTTTCTAAGTCCAAACTTTTTTTTTCACTATTTTTTTTTCTTCTCATGTCCGTGGCCTACATGGGAGCGCCGTCACGAACCGCACCATGGCGAGGGCCGGAGCTCGTCTCTTCCCGGCGGGACCCTGCCTCCCGAATCTGTGTATTTTACGCAAACTTCGGGAAGGTGCGTCGCCCGGCGGCATTAACCGGGAGGGCCCCCGATCACATGGATTGCTGCTGGGTACGTCTTCTCTCGTGTGCGAAAGTTCTGACCGAATCGGACCAGGCATTCGGCTGGGAGGGGCGAATCGCGGACCCCCATCGCCAAGAGCCAGATGTAATTGGAAATCCTACAACAACCCGAATGGGTTCGGGCCCGGCCCTCTAGATGCCGTGGTGGGAGTCGTCTAGGACGGCCGCAGAGGCCGCAGACGTCGGAGGACAGGTGATTACAGAAAAATATCCAAGTCCAATAAGAAATTGTTCGAGCCTGGTCAAAAGGCATCTATTCCCTATAATATGGTCAGCCATTGTCTGTCTGTTATTTGGGTCAACTTTTGACCAAAGTCCGAGGAAGGAGCCGGGACCGGGTGCAGCCGATTTCCAGCCGTCTGTCACGGCCTGAATTTCGTCCCGCCCGGTGGTTATTAAAGTCCGGAGATTTTTTTCATGAAAAATTTTCTAAGTCCAAACTTTTTTCTAAGTCCAAACTTTTTTTTTATTTTCCCATCCTTTTCAGCCCAAGTCCAACCTTTTTTTTTTTTTTTTGGTTCTAGTATTTATTATGTCCGGGTTCTGGGCCACTTTTGTCCGGGTTCTGGGCCACTTTCTCCGGGAGCGTGTTTTGACGATTTCCAGCCGTCTGCCACGGCCTGAATTTCGTCCCGCCCGGTGGTTATTAAAGTCCGGAGATTTTTTTCATGAAAAATTTTCTAAGTCCAAACTTTTTTCTAAGTCCAAATTTTTTTTTTCACTATTTTTTTTTCTTCTCATGTCCGTGGCCTACATGGGAGCGCCGTCACGAACCGCACCATGGCGAGGGCCGGAGCTCGTCTCTTCCCGGCGGGACCCTGCCTCCCGAATCTGTGTATTTTACGCAAACTTCGGGAAGGTGCGTCGCCCGGCGGCATTAACCGGGAGGGCCCCCGATCACATGGATTGCTGCTGGGTACGTCTTCTCTCGTGTGCGAAAGTTCTGACCGAATCGGACCAGGCATTCGGCTGGGAGGGGCGAATCGCGGACCCCCATCGCCAAGAGCCAGATGTAATTGGAAATCCTACAACAACCCGAATGGGTTCGGGCCCGGCCCTCTAGATGCCGTGGTGGGAGTCGTCTAGGACGGCCGCAGAGGCCGCAGACGTCGGAGGACAGGTGATTACAGAAAAATATCCAAGTCCAATAAGAAATTGTTCGAGCCTGGTCAAAAGGCATCTATTCCCTATAATATGGTCAGCCATTGTCTGTCTGTTATTTGGGTCAACTTTTGACCAAAGTCCGAGGAAGGAGCCGGGACCGGGTGCAGCCGATTTCCAGCCGTCTCTCACGGCCTGAATTTCGTCCCGCCCGGTGGTTATTAAAGTCCGGAGATTTTTTTCATGAAAAATTTTCTAAGTCCAAACTTTTTTCTAAGTCCAAACTTTTTTTTTCACTATTTTTTTTTCTTCTCATGTCCGTGGCCTACATGGGAGCGCCGTCACGAACCGCACCATGGCGAGGGCCGGAGCTCGTCTCTTCCCGGCGGGACCCTGCCTCCCGAATCTGTGTATTTTACGCAAACTTCGGGAAGGTGCGTCGCCCGGCGGCATTAACCGGGAGGGCCCCCGATCACATGGATTGCTGCTGGGTACGTCTTCTCTCGTGTGCGAAAGTTCTGACCGAATCGGACCAGGCATTCGGCTGGGAGGGGCGAATCGCGGACCCCCATCGCCAAGAGCCAGATGTAATTGGAAATCCTACAACAACCCGAATGGGTTCGGGCCCGGCCCTCTAGATGCCGTGGTGGGAGTCGTCTAGGACGGCCGCAGAGGCCGCAGACGTCGGAGGACAGGTGATTACAGAAAAATATCCAAGTCCAATAAGAAATTGTTCGAGCCTGGTCAAAAGGCATCTATTCCCTATAATATGGTCAGCCATTGTCTGTCTGTTATTTGGGTCAACTTTTGACCAAAGTCCGAGGAAGGAGCCGGGACCGGGTGCAGCCGATTTCCAGCCGTCTGTCACGGCCTGAATTTCGTCCCGCCCGGTGGTTATTAAAGTCCGGAGATTTTTTTCATGAAAAAATTTTCTAAGTCCAAACTTTTTTCTAAGTCCAAACTTTTTTTTTCACTATTTTTTTTTCTTCTCATGTCCGTGGCCTACATGGGAGCGCCGTCACGAACCGCACCATGGCGAGGGCCGGAGCTCGTCTCTTCCCGGCGGGACCCTGCCTCCCGAATCTGTGTATTTTACGCAAACTTCGGGAAGGTGCGTCGCCCGGCGGCATTAACCGGGAGGGCCCCCGATCACATGGATTGCTGCTGGGTACGTCTTCTCTCGTGTGCGAAAGTTCTGACCGAATCGGACCAGGCATTCGGCTGGAGGGGCGAATCGCGGACCCCCATCGCCAAGAGCCAGATGTAATTGGAAATCCTACAACAACCCGAATGGGTTCGGGCCCGGCCCTCTAGATGCCGTGGTGGGAGTCGTCTAGGACGGCCGCAGAGGCCGCAGACGTCGGAGGACAGGTGATTACAGAAAAATATCCAAGTCCAATAAGAAATTGTTCGAGCCTGGTCAAAAGGCATCTATTCCCCTATAATATGGTCAGCCATTGTCTGTCTGTTATTTGGGTCAACTTTTGACCAAAGTCCGAGGAAGGAGCCCGGAACCGGGTGCAGCCGATTTCCAGCCGTCTGTCACGGCCTGAATTCGTCCCGCCCGGTGGTTATTAAAGTCGGAGATTTTTTTTCATGAAAAATTTTCTAAGTCCAAACTTTTTTCTAAGTCCAAATTTTTTTTTTCACTATTTTTTTTTTCTAATGTCCGTGGCCTACATGGGAGCGCCGTCACGAACCGCACCATGGCGAGGGCCGGAGCTCGTCTTTTCCCGGCGGGACCCTGCCTCCCGAATCTGTGTATTTTACGCAAACTTCGGGAAGGTGCGTCGCCCGGCGGCATTAACCGGGAGGGCCCCCGATCACATGGATTGCTGCTGGGTACGTCTTCTCTCGTGTGCGAAAGTTCTGACCGAATCGGACCAGGCATTCGGCTGGGAGGGGCGAATCGCGGACCCCCATCGCCAAGAGCCAGATGTAATTGGAAATCCTACAACAACCCGAATGGGTTCGGGCCCGGCCCTCTAGATGCCGTGGTGGGAGTCGTCTAGGACGGCCGCAGAGGCCGCAGACGTCGGAGGACAGGTGATTACAGAAAAATATCCAAGTCCAATAAGAAATTGTTCGAGCCTGGTCAAAAGGCATCTATTCCCTATAATATGGTCAGCCATTGTCTGTCTGTTATTTGGGTCAACTTTTGACCAAAGTCCGAGGAAGGAGCCGGGACCGGGTGCAGCCGATTTCCAGCCGTCTGTCACGGCCTGAATTTCGTCCCGCCCGGTGGTTATTAAAGTCCGGAGATTTTTTTCATGAAAAATTTTCTAAGTCCAAACTTTTTTCTAAGTCCAAATTTTTTTTTTCACTATTTTTTTTTCTTCTCATGTCCGTGGCCTACATGGGAGCGCCGTCACGAACCGCACCATGGCGAGGGCCGGAGCTCGTCTCTTCCCGGCGGGACCCTGCCTCCCGAATCTGTGTATTTTACGCAAACTTCGGGAAGGTGCGTCGCCCGGCGGCATTAACCGGGAGGGCCCCCGATCACATGGATTGCTGCTGGGTACGTCTTCTCTCGTGTGCGAAAGTTCTGACCGAATCGGACCAGGCATTCGGCTGGGAGGGGCGAATCGCGGACCCCCATCGCCAAGAGCCAGATGTAATTGGAAATCCTACAACAACCCGAATGGGTTCGGGCCCGGCCCTCTAGATGCCGTGGTGGGAGTCGTCTAGGACGGCCGCAGAGGCCGCAGACGTCGGAGGACAGGTGATTACAGAAAAATATCCAAGTCCAATAAGAAATTGTTCGAGCCTGGTCAAAAGGCATCTATTCCCTATAATATGGTCAGCCATTGTCTGTCTGTTATTTGGGTCAACTTTTGACCAAAGTCCGAGGAAGGAGCCGGGACAGGGTGCAGCCGATTTCCAGCCGTCTGTCACGGCCTGAATTTCGTCCCGCCCGGTGGTTATTAAAGTCCGGAGATTTTTTTCATGAAAAATTTTCTAAGTCCAAACTTTTTTCTAAGTCCAAACTTTTTTTTTATTTTCCCATCCTTTTCAGCCCAAGTCCAACCTTTTTTTTTTTTTTTGGTTCTAGTATTTATTATGTCCGGGTTCTGGGCCACTTTTGTCCGGGTTCTGGGCCACTTTCTCCGGGAGCGTGTTTTGACGATTTCCAGCCGTCTGCCACGGCCTGAATTTCGTCCCGCCCGGTGGTTATTAAAGTCCGGAGATTTTTTTCATGAAAAATTTTCTAAGTCCAAACTTTTTTCTAAGTCCAAATTTTTTTTTTCACTATTTTTTTTTCTTCTCATGTCCGTGGCCTACATGGGAGCGCCGTCACGAACCGCACCATGGCGAGGGCCGGAGCTCGTCTCTTCCCGGCGGGACCCTGCCTCCCGAATCTGTGTATTTTACGCAAACTTCGGGAAGGTGCGTCGCCCGGCGGCATTAACCGGGAGGGCCCCCGATCACATGGATTGCTGCTGGGTACGTCTTCTCTCGTGTGCGAAAGTTCTGACCGAATCGGACCAGGCATTCGGCTGGGAGGGGCGAATCGCGGACCCCCATCGCCAAGAGCCAGATGTAATTGGAAATCCTACAACAACCCGAATGGGTTCGGGCCCGGCCCTCTAGATGCCGTGGTGGGAGTCGTCTAGGACGGCCGCAGAGGCCGCAGACGTCGGAGGACAGGTGATTACAGAAAAATATCCAAGTCCAATAAGAAATTGTTCGAGCCTGGTCAAAAGGCATCTATTCCCTATAATATGGTCAGCCATTGTCTGTCTGTTATTTGGGTCAACTTTTGACCAAAGTCCGAGGAAGGAGCCGGGACCGGGTGCAGCCGATTTCCAGCCGTCTGTCACGGCCTGAATTTCGTCCCGCCCGGTGGTTATTAAAGTCCGGAGATTTTTTTCATGAAAAATTTTCTAAGTCCAAACTTTTTTCTAAGTCCAAATTTTTTTTTTCACTATTTTTTTTTCTTCTCATGTCCGTGGCCTACATGGGAGCGCCGTCACGAACCGCACCATGGCGAGGGCCGGAGCTCGTCTCTTCCCGGCGGGACCCTGCCTCCCGAATCTGTGTATTTTACGCAAACTTCGGGAAGGTGCGTCGCCCGGCGGCATTAACCGGGAGGGCCCCCGATCACATGGATTGCTGCTGGGTACGTCTTCTCTCGTGTGCGAAAGTTCTGACCGAATCGGACCAGGCATTCGGCTGGGAGGGGCGAATCGCGGACCCCCATCGCCAAGAGCCAGATGTAATTGGAAATCCTACAACAACCCGAATGGGTTCGGGCCCGGCCCTCTAGATGCCGTGGTGGGAGTCGTCTAGGACGGCCGCAGAGGCCGCAGACGTCGGAGGACAGGTGATTACAGAAAAATATCCAAGTCCAATAAGAAATTGTTCGAGCCTGGTCAAAAGGCATCTATTCCCTATAATATGGTCAGCCATTGTCTGTCTGTTATTTGGGTCAACTTTTGACCAAAGTCCGAGGAAGGAGCCGGGACCGGGTGCAGCCGATTTCCAGCCGTCTGTCACGGCCTGAATTTCGTCCCGCCCGGTGGTTATTAAAGTCCGGAGATTTTTTTCATGAAAAATTTTCTAAGTCCAAACTTTTTTCTAAGTCCAAACTTTTTTTTTATTTTCCCATCCTTTTCAGCCCAAGTCCAACCTTTTTTTTTTTTTTTTGGTTCTAGTATTTATTATGTCCGGGTTCTGGGCCACTTTTGTCCGGGTTCTGGGCCACTTTCTCCGGGAGCGTGTTTTGACGATTTCCAGCCGTCTGCCACGGCCTGAATTTCGTCCCGCCCGGTGGTTATTAAAGTCCGGAGATTTTTTTCATGAAAAATTTTCTAAGTCCAAACTTTTTTCTAAGTCCAAATTTTTTTTTTCACTATTTTTTTTTCTTCTCATGTCCGTGGCCTACATGGGAGCGCCGTCACGAACCGCACCATGGCGAGGGCCGGAGCTCGTCTCTTCCCGGCGGGACCCTGCCTCCCGAATCTGTGTATTTTACGCAAACTTCGGGAAGGTGCGTCGCCCGGCGGCATTAACCGGGAGGGCCCCCGATCACATGGATTGCTGCTGGGTACGTCTTCTCTCGTGTGCGAAAGTTCTGACCGAATCGGACCAGGCATTCGGCTGGGAGGGGCGAATCGCGGACCCCCATCGCCAAGAGCCAGATGTAATTGGAAATCCTACAACAACCCGAATGGGTTCGGGCCCGGCCCTCTAGATGCCGTGGTGGGAGTCGTCTAGGACGGCCGCAGAGGCCGCAGACGTCGGAGGACAGGTGATTACAGAAAAATATCCAAGTCCAATAAGAAATTGTTCGAGCCTGGTCAAAAGGCATCTATTCCCTATAATATGGTCAGCCATTGTCTGTCTGTTATTTGGGTCAACTTTTGACCAAAGTCCGAGGAAGGAGCCGGGACCGGGTGCAGCCGATTTCCAGCCGTCTGTCACGGCCTGAATTTCGTCCCGCCCGGTGGTTATTAAAGTCCGGAGATTTTTTTCATGAAAAATTTTCTAAGTCCAAACTTTTTTCTAAGTCCAAATTTTTTTTTTCACTATTTTTTTTTCTTCTCATGTCCGTGGCCTACATGGGAGCGCCGTCACGAACCGCACCATGGCGAGGGCCGGAGCTCGTCTCTTCCCGGCGGGACCCTGCCTCCCGAATCTGTGTATTTTACGCAAACTTCGGGAAGGTGCGTCGCCCGGCGGCATTAACCGGGAGGGCCCCCGATCACATGGATTGCTGCTGGGTACGTCTTCTCTCGTGTGCGAAAGTTCTGACCGAATCGGACCAGGCATTCGGCTGGGAGGGGCGAATCGCGGACCCCCATCGCCAAGAGCCAGATGTAATTGGAAATCCTACAACAACCCGAATGGGTTCGGGCCCGGCCCTCTAGATGCCGTGGTGGGAGTCGTCTAGGACGGCCGCAGAGGCCGCAGACGTCGGAGGACAGGTGATTACAGAAAAATATCCAAGTCCAATAAGAAATTGTTCGAGCCTGGTCAAAAGGCATCTATTCCCTATAATATGGTCAGCCATTGTCTGTCTGTTATTTGGGTCAACTTTTGACCAAAGTCCGAGGAAGGAGCCGGGACCGGGTGCAGCCGATTTCCAGCCGTCTGTCACGGCCTGAATTTCGTCCCGCCCGGTGGTTATTAAAGTCCGGAGATTTTTTTCATGAAAAATTTTTTAAGTCCAAACTTTTTTCTAAGTCCAAACTTTTTTTTTATTTTCCCATCCTTTTCAGCCCAAGTCCAACCTTTTTTTTTTTTTTTTGGTTCTAGTATTTATTATGTCCGGGTTCTGGGCCACTTTTGTCCGGGTTCTGGGCCACTTTCTCCGGGAGCGTGTTTTGACGATTTCCAGCCGTCTGCCACGGCCTGAATTTCGTCCCGCCCGGTGGTTATTAAAGTCCGGAGATTTTTTTCATGAAAAATTTTCAAAGTCCAAACTTTTTTCTAAGTCCAAATTTTTTTTTTCACTATTTTTTTTTCTTCTCATGTCCGTGGCCTACATGGGAGCGCCGTCACGAACCGCACCATGGCGAGGGCCGGAGCTCGTCTCTTCCCGGCGGGACCCTGCCTCCCGAATCTGTGTATTTTACGCAAACTTCGGGAAGGTGCGTCGCCCGGCGGCATTAACCGGGAGGGCCCCCGATCACATGGATTGCTGCTGGGTACGTCTTCTCTCGTGTGCGAAAGTTCTGACCGAATCGGACCAGGCATTCGGCTGGGAGGGGCGAATCGCGGACCCCCATCGCCAAGAGCCAGATGTAATTGGAAATCCTACAACAACCCGAATGGGTTCGGGCCCGGCCCTCTAGATGCCGTGGTGGGAGTCGTCTAGGACGGCCGCAGAGGCCGCAGACGTCGGAGGACAGGTGATTACAGAAAAATATCCAAGTCCAATAAGAAATTGTTCGAGCCTGGTCAAAAGGCATCTATTCCCTATAATATGGTCAGCCATTGTCTGTCTGTTATTTGGGTCAACTTTTGACCAAAGTCCGAGGAAGGAGCCGGGACCGGGTGCAGCCGATTTCCAGCCGTCTGTCACGGCCTGAATTTCGTCCCGCCCGGTGGTTATTAAAGTCCGGAGATTTTTTTCATGAAAAATTTTCTAAGTCCAAACTTTTTTCTAAGTCCAAATTTTTTTTTTCACTATTTTTTTTTCTTCTCATGTCCGTGGCCTACATGGGAGCGCCGTCACGAACCGCACCATGGCGAGGGCCGGAGCTCGTCTCTTCCCGGCGGGACCCTGCCTCCCGAATCTGTGTATTTTACGCAAACTTCGGGAAGGTGCGTCGCCCGGCGGCATTAACCGGGAGGGCCCCCGATCACATGGATTGCTGCTGGGTACGTCTTCTCTCGTGTGCGAAAGTTCTGACCGAATCGGACCAGGCATTCGGCTGGGAGGGGCGAATCGCGGACCCCCATCGCCAAGAGCCAGATGTAATTGGAAATCCTACAACAACCCGAATGGGTTCGGGCCCGGCCCTCTAGATGCCGTGGTGGGAGTCGTCTAGGACGGCCGCAGAGGCCGCAGACGTCGGAGGACAGGTGATTACAGAAAAATATCCAAGTCCAATAAGAAATTGTTCGAGCCTGGTCAAAAGGCATCTATTCCCTATAATATGGTCAGCCATTGTCTGTCTGTTATTTGGGTCAACTTTTGACCAAAGTCCGAGGAAGGAGCCGGGACCGGGTGCAGCCGATTTCCAGCCGTCTGTCACGGCCTGAATTTCGTCCCGCCCGGTGGTTATTAAAGTCCGGAGATTTTTTTCATGAAAAATTTTCTAAGTCCAAACTTTTTTCTAAGTCCAAATTTTTTTTTTCACTATTTTTTTTTCTTCTCATGTCCGTGGCCTACATGGGAGCGCCGTCACGAACCGCACCATGGCGAGGGCCGGAGCTCGTCTCTTCCCGGCGGGACCCTGCCTCCCGAATCTGTGTATTTTACGCAAACTTCGGGAAGGTGCGTCGCCCGGCGGCATTAACCGGGAGGGCCCCCGATCACATGGATTGCTGCTGGGTACGTCTTCTCTCGTGTGCGAAAGTTCTGACCGAATCGGACCAGGCATTCGGCTGGGAGGGGCGAATCGCGGACCCCCATCGCCAAGAGCCAGATGTAATTGGAAATCCTACAACAACCCGAATGGGTTCGGGCCCGGCCCTCTAGATGCCGTGGTGGGAGTCGTCTAGGACGGCCGCAGAGGCCGCAGACGTCGGAGGACAGGTGATTACAGAAAAATATCCAAGTCCAATAAGAAATTGTTCGAGCCTGGTCAAAAGGCATCTATTCCCTATAATATGGTCAGCCATTGTCTGTCTGTTATTTGGGTCAACTTTTGACCAAAGTCCGAGGAAGGAGCCGGGACCGGGTGCAGCCGATTTCCAGCCGTCTGTCACGGCCTGAATTTCGTCCCGCCCGGTGGTTATTAAAGTCCGGAGATTTTTTTCATGAAAAATTTTCTAAGTCCAAACTTTTTTCTAAGTCCAAATTTTTTTTTTCACTATTTTTTTTTCTTCTCATGTCCGTGGCCTACATGGGAGCGCCGTCACGAACCGCACCATGGCGAGGGCCGGAGCTCGTCTCTTCCCGGCGGGACCCTGCCTCCCGAATCTGTGTATTTTACGCAAACTTCGGGAAGGTGCGTCGCCCGGCGGCATTAACCGGGAGGGCCCCCGATCACATGGATTGCTGCTGGGTACGTCTTCTCTCGTGTGCGAAAGTTCTGACCGAATCGGACCAGGCATTCGGCTGGGAGGGGCGAATCGCGGACCCCCATCGCCAAGAGCCAGATGTAATTGGAAATCCTACAACAACCCGAATGGGTTCGGGCCCGGCCCTCTAGATGCCGTGGTGGGAGTCGTCTAGGACGGCCGCAGAGGCCGCAGACGTCGGAGGACAGGTGATTACAGAAAAATATCCAAGTCCAATAAGAAATTGTTCGAGCCTGGTCAAAAGGCATCTATTCCCTATAATATGGTCAGCCATTGTCTGTCTGTTATTTGGGTCAACTTTTGACCAAAGTCCGAGGAAGGAGCCGGGACCGGGTGCAGCCGATTTCCAGCCGTCTGTCACGGCCTGAATTTCGTCCCGCCCGGTGGTTATTAAAGTCCGGAGATTTTTTTCATGAAAAATTTTCTAAGTCCAAACTTTTTTCTAAGTCCAAATTTTTTTTTTCACTATTTTTTTTTCTTCTCATGTCCGTGGCCTACATGGGAGCGCCGTCACGAACCGCACCATGGCGAGGGCCGGAGCTCGTCTCTTCCCGGCGGGACCCTGCCTCCCGAATCTGTGTATTTTACGCAAACTTCGGGAAGGTGCGTCGCCCGGCGGCATTAACCGGGAGGGCCCCCGATCACATGGATTGCTGCTGGGTACGTCTTCTCTCGTGTGCGAAAGTTCTGACCGAATCGGACCAGGCATTCGGCTGGGAGGGGCGAATCGCGGACCCCCATCGCCAAGAGCCAGATGTAATTGGAAATCCTACAACAACCCGAATGGGTTCGGGCCCGGCCCTCTAGATGCCGTGGTGGGAGTCGTCTAGGACGGCCGCAGAGGCCGCAGACGTCGGAGGACAGGTGATTACAGAAAAATATCCAAGTCCAATAAGAAATTGTTCGAGCCTGGTCAAAAGGCATCTATTCCCTATAATATGGTCAGCCATTGTCTGTCTGTTATTTGGGTCAACTTTTGACCAAAGTCCGAGGAAGGAGCCGGGACCGGGTGCAGCCGATTTCCAGCCGTCTGTCACGGCCTGAATTTCGTCCCGCCCGGTGGTTATTAAAGTCCGGAGATTTTTTTCATGAAAAATTTTCTAAGTCCAAACTTTTTTCTAAGTCCAAATTTTTTTTTTCACTATTTTTTTTTCTTCTCATGTCCGTGGCCTACATGGGAGCGCCGTCACGAACCGCACCATGGCGAGGGCCGGAGCTCGTCTCTTCCCGGCGGGACCCTGCCTCCCGAATCTGTGTATTTTACGCAAACTTCGGGAAGGTGCGTCGCCCGGCGGCATTAACCGGGAGGGCCCCCGATCACATGGATTGCTGCTGGGTACGTCTTCTCTCGTGTGCGAAAGTTCTGACCGAATCGGACCAGGCATTCGGCTGGGAGGGGCGAATCGCGGACCCCCATCGCCAAGAGCCAGATGTAATTGGAAATCCTACAACAACCCGAATGGGTTCGGGCCCGGCCCTCTAGATGCCGTGGTGGGAGTCGTCTAGGACGGCCGCAGAGGCCGCAGACGTCGGAGGACAGGTGATTACAGAAAAATATCCAAGTCCAATAAGAAATTGTTCGAGCCTGGTCAAAAGGCATCTATTCCCTATAATATGGTCAGCCATTGTCTGTCTGTTATTTGGGTCAACTTTTGACCAAAGTCCGAGGAAGGAGCCGGGACCGGGTGCAGCCGATTTCCAGCCGTCTGTCACGGCCTGAATTTCGTCCCGCCCGGTGGTTATTAAAGTCCGGAGATTTTTTTCATGAAAAATTTTCTAAGTCCAAACTTTTTTCTAAGTCCAAACTTTTTTTTTATTTTCCCATCCTTTTCAGCCCAAGTCCAACCTTTTTTTTTTTTTTTTGGTTCTAGTATTTATTATGTCCGGGTTCTGGGCCACTTTTGTCCGGGTTCTGGGCCACTTTCTCCGGGAGCGTGTTTTGACGATTTCCAGCCGTCTGCCACGGCCTGAATTTCGTCCCGCCCGGTGGTTATTAAAGTCCGGAGATTTTTTTCATGAAAAATTTTCAAAGTCCAAACTTTTTTCTAAGTCCAAATTTTTTTTTTCACTATTTTTTTTTCTTCTCATGTCCGTGGCCTACATGGGAGCGCCGTCACGAACCGCACCATGGCGAGGGCCGGAGCTCGTCTCTTCCCGGCGGGACCCTGCCTCCCGAATCTGTGTATTTTACGCAAACTTCGGGAAGGTGCGTCGCCCGGCGGCATTAACCGGGAGGGCCCCCGATCACATGGATTGCTGCTGGGTACGTCTTCTCTCGTGTGCGAAAGTTCTGACCGAATCGGACCAGGCATTCGGCTGGGAGGGGCGAATCGCGGACCCCCATCGCCAAGAGCCAGATGTAATTGGAAATCCTACAACAACCCGAATGGGTTCGGGCCCGGCCCTCTAGATGCCGTGGTGGGAGTCGTCTAGGACGGCCGCAGAGGCCGCAGACGTCGGAGGACAGGTGATTACAGAAAAATATCCAAGTCCAATAAGAAATTGTTCGAGCCTGGTCAAAAGGCATCTATTCCCTATAATATGGTCAGCCATTGTCTGTCTGTTATTTGGGTCAACTTTTGACCAAAGTCCGAGGAAGGAGCCGGGACCGGGTGCAGCCGATTTCCAGCCGTCTGTCACGGCCTGAATTTCGTCCCGCCCGGTGGTTATTAAAGTCCGGAGATTTTTTTCATGAAAAATTTTCTAAGTCCAAACTTTTTTCTAAGTCCAAATTTTTTTTTTCACTATTTTTTTTTCTTCTCATGTCCGTGGCCTACATGGGAGCGCCGTCACGAACCGCACCATGGCGAGGGCCGGAGCTCGTCTCTTCCCGGCGGGACCCTGCCTCCCGAATCTGTGTATTTTACGCAAACTTCGGGAAGGTGCGTCGCCCGGCGGCATTAACCGGGAGGGCCCCCGATCACATGGATTGCTGCTGGGTACGTCTTCTCTCGTGTGCGAAAGTTCTGACCGAATCGGACCAGGCATTCGGCTGGGAGGGGCGAATCGCGGACCCCCATCGCCAAGAGCCAGATGTAATTGGAAATCCTACAACAACCCGAATGGGTTCGGGCCCGGCCCTCTAGATGCCGTGGTGGGAGTCGTCTAGGACGGCCGCAGAGGCCGCAGACGTCGGAGGACAGGTGATTACAGAAAAATATCCAAGTCCAATAAGAAATTGTTCGAGCCTGGTCAAAAGGCATCTATTCCCTATAATATGGTCAGCCATTGTCTGTCTGTTATTTGGGTCAACTTTTGACCAAAGTCCGAGGAAGGAGCCGGGACCGGGTGCAGCCGATTTCCAGCCGTCTGTCACGGCCTGAATTTCGTCCCGCCCGGTGGTTATTAAAGTCCGGAGATTTTTTTCATGAAAAATTTTCTAAGTCCAAACTTTTTTCTAAGTCCAAATTTTTTTTTTCACTATTTTTTTTTCTTCTCATGTCCGTGGCCTACATGGGAGCGCCGTCACGAACCGCACCATGGCGAGGGCCGGAGCTCGTCTCTTCCCGGCGGGACCCTGCCTCCCGAATCTGTGTATTTTACGCAAACTTCGGGAAGGTGCGTCGCCCGGCGGCATTAACCGGGAGGGCCCCCGATCACATGGATTGCTGCTGGGTACGTCTTCTCTCGTGTGCGAAAGTTCTGACCGAATCGGACCAGGCATTCGGCTGGGAGGGGCGAATCGCGGACCCCCATCGCCAAGAGCCAGATGTAATTGGAAATCCTACAACAACCCGAATGGGTTCGGGCCCGGCCCTCTAGATGCCGTGGTGGGAGTCGTCTAGGACGGCCGCAGAGGCCGCAGACGTCGGAGGACAGGTGATTACAGAAAAATATCCAAGTCCAATAAGAAATTGTTCGAGCCTGGTCAAAAGGCATCTATTCCCTATAATATGGTCAGCCATTGTCTGTCTGTTATTTGGGTCAACTTTTGACCAAAGTCCGAGGAAGGAGCCGGGACCGGGTGCAGCCGATTTCCAGCCGTCTGTCACGGCCTGAATTTCGTCCCGCCCGGTGGTTATTAAAGTCCGGAGATTTTTTTCATGAAAAATTTTCTAAGTCCAAACTTTTTTCTAAGTCCAAATTTTTTTTTTCACTATTTTTTTTTCTTCTCATGTCCGTGGCCTACATGGGAGCGCCGTCACGAACCGCACCATGGCGAGGGCCGGAGCTCGTCTCTTCCCGGCGGGACCCTGCCTCCCGAATCTGTGTATTTTACGCAAACTTCGGGAAGGTGCGTCGCCCGGCGGCATTAACCGGGAGGGCCCCCGATCACATGGATTGCTGCTGGGTACGTCTTCTCTCGTGTGCGAAAGTTCTGACCGAATCGGACCAGGCATTCGGCTGGGAGGGGCGAATCGCGGACCCCCATCGCCAAGAGCCAGATGTAATTGGAAATCCTACAACAACCCGAATGGGTTCGGGCCCGGCCCTCTAGATGCCGTGGTGGGAGTCGTCTAGGACGGCCGCAGAGGCCGCAGACGTCGGAGGACAGGTGATTACAGAAAAATATCCAAGTCCAATAAGAAATTGTTCGAGCCTGGTCAAAAGGCATCTATTCCCTATAATATGGTCAGCCATTGTCTGTCTGTTATTTGGGTCAACTTTTGACCAAAGTCCGAGGAAGGAGCCGGGACCGGGTGCAGCCGATTTCCAGCCGTCTGTCACGGCCTGAATTTCGTCCCGCCCGGTGGTTATTAAAGTCCGGAGATTTTTTTCATGAAAAATTTTCTAAGTCCAAACTTTTTTCTAAGTCCAAATTTTTTTTTTCACTATTTTTTTTTCTTCTCATGTCCGTGGCCTACATGGGAGCGCCGTCACGAACCGCACCATGGCGAGGGCCGGAGCTCGTCTCTTCCCGGCGGGACCCTGCCTCCCGAATCTGTGTATTTTACGCAAACTTCGGGAAGGTGCGTCGCCCGGCGGCATTAACCGGGAGGGCCCCCGATCACATGGATTGCTGCTGGGTACGTCTTCTCTCGTGTGCGAAAGTTCTGACCGAATCGGACCAGGCATTCGGCTGGGAGGGGCGAATCGCGGACCCCCATCGCCAAGAGCCAGATGTAATTGGAAATCCTACAACAACCCGAATGGGTTCGGGCCCGGCCCTCTAGATGCCGTGGTGGGAGTCGTCTAGGACGGCCGCAGAGGCCGCAGACGTCGGAGGACAGGTGATTACAGAAAAATATCCAAGTCCAATAAGAAATTGTTCGAGCCTGGTCAAAAGGCATCTATTCCCTATAATATGGTCAGCCATTGTCTGTCTGTTATTTGGGTCAACTTTTGACCAAAGTCCGAGGAAGGAGCCGGGACCGGGTGCAGCCGATTTCCAGCCGTCTGTCACGGCCTGAATTTCGTCCCGCCCGGTGGTTATTAAAGTCCGGAGATTTTTTTCATGAAAAATTTTCTAAGTCCAAACTTTTTTCTAAGTCCAAATTTTTTTTTTCACTATTTTTTTTTCTTCTCATGTCCGTGGCCTACATGGGAGCGCCGTCACGAACCGCACCATGGCGAGGGCCGGAGCTCGTCTCTTCCCGGCGGGACCCTGCCTCCCGAATCTGTGTATTTTACGCAAACTTCGGGAAGGTGCGTCGCCCGGCGGCATTAACCGGGAGGGCCCCCGATCACATGGATTGCTGCTGGGTACGTCTTCTCTCGTGTGCGAAAGTTCTGACCGAATCGGACCAGGCATTCGGCTGGGAGGGGCGAATCGCGGACCCCCATCGCCAAGAGCCAGATGTAATTGGAAATCCTACAACAACCCGAATGGGTTCGGGCCCGGCCCTCTAGATGCCGTGGTGGGAGTCGTCTAGGACGGCCGCAGAGGCCGCAGACGTCGGAGGACAGGTGATTACAGAAAAATATCCAAGTCCAATAAGAAATTGTTCGAGCCTGGTCAAAAGGCATCTATTCCCTATAATATGGTCAGCCATTGTCTGTCTGTTATTTGGGTCAACTTTTGACCAAAGTCCGAGGAAGGAGCCGGGACCGGGTGCAGCCGATTTCCAGCCGTCTGTCACGGCCTGAATTTCGTCCCGCCCGGTGGTTATTAAAGTCCGGAGATTTTTTTCATGAAAAATTTTCTAAGTCCAAACTTTTTTCTAAGTCCAAATTTTTTTTTTCACTATTTTTTTTTCTTCTCATGTCCGTGGCCTACATGGGAGCGCCGTCACGAACCGCACCATGGCGAGGGCCGGAGCTCGTCTCTTCCCGGCGGGACCCTGCCTCCCGAATCTGTGTATTTTACGCAAACTTCGGGAAGGTGCGTCGCCCGGCGGCATTAACCGGGAGGGCCCCCGATCACATGGATTGCTGCTGGGTACGTCTTCTCTCGTGTGCGAAAGTTCTGACCGAATCGGACCAGGCATTCGGCTGGGAGGGGCGAATCGCGGACCCCCATCGCCAAGAGCCAGATGTAATTGGAAATCCTACAACAACCCGAATGGGTTCGGGCCCGGCCCTCTAGATGCCGTGGTGGGAGTCGTCTAGGACGGCCGCAGAGGCCGCAGACGTCGGAGGACAGGTGATTACAGAAAAATATCCAAGTCCAATAAGAAATTGTTCGAGCCTGGTCAAAAGGCATCTATTCCCTATAATATGGTCAGCCATTGTCTGTCTGTTATTTGGGTCAACTTTTGACCAAAGTCCGAGGAAGGAGCCGGGACCGGGTGCAGCCGATTTCCAGCCGTCTGTCACGGCCTGAATTTCGTCCCGCCCGGTGGTTATTAAAGTCCGGAGATTTTTTTCATGAAAAATTTTCTAAGTCCAAACTTTTTTCTAAGTCCAAACTTTTTTTTTATTTTCCCATCCTTTTCAGCCCAAGTCCAACCTTTTTTTTTTTTTTTTGGTTCTAGTATTTATTATGTCCGGGTTCTGGGCCACTTTTGTCCGGGTTCTGGGCCACTTTCTCCGGGAGCGTGTTTTGACGATTTCCAGCCGTCTGCCACGGCCTGAATTTCGTCCCGCCCGGTGGTTATTAAAGTCCGGAGATTTTTTTCATGAAAAATTTTCTAAGTCCAAACTTTTTTCTAAGTCCAAATTTTTTTTTTCACTATTTTTTTTTCTTCTCATGTCCGTGGCCTACATGGGAGCGCCGTCACGAACCGCACCATGGCGAGGGCCGGAGCTCGTCTCTTCCCGGCGGGACCCTGCCTCCCGAATCTGTGTATTTTACGCAAACTTCGGGAAGGTGCGTCGCCCGGCGGCATTAACCGGGAGGGCCCCCGATCACATGGATTGCTGCTGGGTACGTCTTCTCTCGTGTGCGAAAGTTCTGACCGAATCGGACCAGGCATTCGGCTGGGAGGGGCGAATCGCGGACCCCCATCGCCAAGAGCCAGATGTAATTGGAAATCCTACAACAACCCGAATGGGTTCGGGCCCGGCCCTCTAGATGCCGTGGTGGGAGTCGTCTAGGACGGCCGCAGAGGCCGCAGACGTCGGAGGACAGGTGATTACAGAAAAATATCCAAGTCCAATAAGAAATTGTTCGAGCCTGGTCAAAAGGCATCTATTCCCTATAATATGGTCAGCCATTGTCTGTCTGTTATTTGGGTCAACTTTTGACCAAAGTCCGAGGAAGGAGCCGGGACCGGGTGCAGCCGATTTCCAGCCGTCTGTCACGGCCTGAATTTCGTCCCGCCCGGTGGTTATTAAAGTCCGGAGATTTTTTTCATGAAAAATTTTCTAAGTCCAAACTTTTTTCTAAGTCCAAATTTTTTTTTTCACTATTTTTTTTTCTTCTCATGTCCGTGGCCTACATGGGAGCGCCGTCACGAACCGCACCATGGCGAGGGCCGGAGCTCGTCTCTTCCCGGCGGGACCCTGCCTCCCGAATCTGTGTATTTTACGCAAACTTCGGGAAGGTGCGTCGCCCGGCGGCATTAACCGGGAGGGCCCCCGATCACATGGATTGCTGCTGGGTACGTCTTCTCTCGTGTGCGAAAGTTCTGACCGAATCGGACCAGGCATTCGGCTGGGAGGGGCGAATCGCGGACCCCCATCGCCAAGAGCCAGATGTAATTGGAAATCCTACAACAACCCGAATGGGTTCGGGCCCGGCCCTCTAGATGCCGTGGTGGGAGTCGTCTAGGACGGCCGCAGAGGCCGCAGACGTCGGAGGACAGGTGATTACAGAAAAATATCCAAGTCCAATAAGAAATTGTTCGAGCCTGGTCAAAAGGCATCTATTCCCTATAATATGGTCAGCCATTGTCTGTCTGTTATTTGGGTCAACTTTTGACCAAAGTCCGAGGAAGGAGCCGGGACCGGGTGCAGCCGATTTCCAGCCGTCTGTCACGGCCTGAATTTCGTCCCGCCCGGTGGTTATTAAAGTCCGGAGATTTTTTTCATGAAAAATTTTCTAAGTCCAAACTTTTTTCTAAGTCCAAATTTTTTTTTTCACTATTTTTTTTTCTTCTCATGTCCGTGGCCTACATGGGAGCGCCGTCACGAACCGCACCATGGCGAGGGCCGGAGCTCGTCTCTTCCCGGCGGGACCCTGCCTCCCGAATCTGTGTATTTTACGCAAACTTCGGGAAGGTGCGTCGCCCGGCGGCATTAACCGGGAGGGCCCCCGATCACATGGATTGCTGCTGGGTACGTCTTCTCTCGTGTGCGAAAGTTCTGACCGAATCGGACCAGGCATTCGGCTGGGAGGGGCGAATCGCGGACCCCCATCGCCAAGAGCCAGATGTAATTGGAAATCCTACAACAACCCGAATGGGTTCGGGCCCGGCCCTCTAGATGCCGTGGTGGGAGTCGTCTAGGACGGCCGCAGAGGCCGCAGACGTCGGAGGACAGGTGATTACAGAAAAATATCCAAGTCCAATAAGAAATTGTTCGAGCCTGGTCAAAAGGCATCTATTCCCTATAATATGGTCAGCCATTGTCTGTCTGTTATTTGGGTCAACTTTTGACCAAAGTCCGAGGAAGGAGCCGGGACCGGGTGCAGCCGATTTCCAGCCGTCTGTCACGGCCTGAATTTCGTCCCGCCCGGTGGTTATTAAAGTCCGGAGATTTTTTTCATGAAAAATTTTCTAAGTCCAAACTTTTTTCTAAGTCCAAATTTTTTTTTTCACTATTTTTTTTTCTTCTCATGTCCGTGGCCTACATGGGAGCGCCGTCACGAACCGCACCATGGCGAGGGCCGGAGCTCGTCTCTTCCCGGCGGGACCCTGCCTCCCGAATCTGTGTATTTTACGCAAACTTCGGGAAGGTGCGTCGCCCGGCGGCATTAACCGGGAGGGCCCCCGATCACATGGATTGCTGCTGGGTACGTCTTCTCTCGTGTGCGAAAGTTCTGACCGAATCGGACCAGGCATTCGGCTGGGAGGGGCGAATCGCGGACCCCCATCGCCAAGAGCCAGATGTAATTGGAAATCCTACAACAACCCGAATGGGTTCGGGCCCGGCCCTCTAGATGCCGTGGTGGGAGTCGTCTAGGACGGCCGCAGAGGCCGCAGACGTCGGAGGACAGGTGATTACAGAAAAATATCCAAGTCCAATAAGAAATTGTTCGAGCCTGGTCAAAAGGCATCTATTCCCTATAATATGGTCAGCCATTGTCTGTCTGTTATTTGGGTCAACTTTTGACCAAAGTCCGAGGAAGGAGCCGGGACCGGGTGCAGCCGATTTCCAGCCGTCTGTCACGGCCTGAATTTCGTCCCGCCCGGTGGTTATTAAAGTCCGGAGATTTTTTTCATGAAAAATTTTCTAAGTCCAAACTTTTTTTTTATTTTCCCATCCTTTTCAGCCCAAGTCCAACCTTTTTTTTTTTTTTTTGGTTCTAGTATTTATTATGTCCGGGTTCTGGGCCACTTTTGTCCGGGTTCTGGGCCACTTTCTCCGGGAGCGTGTTTTGACGATTTCCAGCCGTCTGCCACGGCCTGAATTTCGTCCCGCCCGGTGGTTATTAAAGTCCGGAGATTTTTTTCATGAAAAATTTTCTAAGTCCAAACTTTTTTCTAAGTCCAAATTTTTTTTTTCACTATTTTTTTTTCTTCTCATGTCCGTGGCCTACATGGGAGCGCCGTCACGAACCGCACCATGGCGAGGGCCGGAGCTCGTCTCTTCCCGGCGGGACCCTGCCTCCCGAATCTGTGTATTTTACGCAAACTTCGGGAAGGTGCGTCGCCCGGCGGCATTAACCGGGAGGGCCCCCGATCACATGGATTGCTGCTGGGTACGTCTTCTCTCGTGTGCGAAAGTTCTGACCGAATCGGACCAGGCATTCGGCTGGGAGGGGCGAATCGCGGACCCCCATCGCCAAGAGCCAGATGTAATTGGAAATCCTACAACAACCCGAATGGGTTCGGGCCCGGCCCTCTAGATGCCGTGGTGGGAGTCGTCTAGGACGGCCGCAGAGGCCGCAGACGTCGGAGGACAGGTGATTACAGAAAAATATCCAAGTCCAATAAGAAATTGTTCGAGCCTGGTCAAAAGGCATCTATTCCCTATAATATGGTCAGCCATTGTCTGTCTGTTATTTGGGTCAACTTTTGACCAAAGTCCGAGGAAGGAGCCGGGACCGGGTGCAGCCGATTTCCAGCCGTCTGTCACGGCCTGAATTTCGTCCCGCCCGGTGGTTATTAAAGTCCGGAGATTTTTTTCATGAAAAATTTTCTAAGTCCAAACTTTTTTCTAAGTCCAAATTTTTTTTTTCACTATTTTTTTTTCTTCTCATGTCCGTGGCCTACATGGGAGCGCCGTCACGAACCGCACCATGGCGAGGGCCGGAGCTCGTCTCTTCCCGGCGGGACCCTGCCTCCCGAATCTGTGTATTTTACGCAAACTTCGGGAAGGTGCGTCGCCCGGCGGCATTAACCGGGAGGGCCCCCGATCACATGGATTGCTGCTGGGTACGTCTTCTCTCGTGTGCGAAAGTTCTGACCGAATCGGACCAGGCATTCGGCTGGGAGGGGCGAATCGCGGACCCCCATCGCCAAGAGCCAGATGTAATTGGAAATCCTACAACAACCCGAATGGGTTCGGGCCCGGCCCTCTAGATGCCGTGGTGGGAGTCGTCTAGGACGGCCGCAGAGGCCGCAGACGTCGGAGGACAGGTGATTACAGAAAAATATCCAAGTCCAATAAGAAATTGTTCGAGCCTGGTCAAAAGGCATCTATTCCCTATAATATGGTCAGCCATTGTCTGTCTGTTATTTGGGTCAACTTTTGACCAAAGTCCGAGGAAGGAGCCGGGACCGGGTGCAGCCGATTTCCAGCCGTCTGTCACGGCCTGAATTTCGTCCCGCCCGGTGGTTATTAAAGTCCGGAGATTTTTTTCATGAAAAATTTTTTAAGTCCAAACTTTTTTCTAAGTCCAAACTTTTTTTTTATTTTCCCATCCTTTTCAGCCCAAGTCCAACCTTTTTTTTTTTTTTTTGGTTCTAGTATTTATTATGTCCGGGTTCTGGGCCACTTTTGTCCGGGTTCTGGGCCACTTTCTCCGGGAGCGTGTTTTGACGATTTCCAGCCGTCTGCCACGGCCTGAATTTCGTCCCGCCCGGTGGTTATTAAAGTCCGGAGATTTTTTTCATGAAAAATTTTCTAAGTCCAAACTTTTTTCTAAGTCCAAATTTTTTTTTTCACTATTTTTTTTTCTTCTCATGTCCGTGGCCTACATGGGAGCGCCGTCACGAACCGCACCATGGCGAGGGCCGGAGCTCGTCTCTTCCCGGCGGGACCCTGCCTCCCGAATCTGTGTATTTTACGCAAACTTCGGGAAGGTGCGTCGCCCGGCGGCATTAACCGGGAGGGCCCCCGATCACATGGATTGCTGCTGGGTACGTCTTCTCTCGTGTGCGAAAGTTCTGACCGAATCGGACCAGGCATTCGGCTGGGAGGGGCGAATCGCGGACCCCCATCGCCAAGAGCCAGATGTAATTGGAAATCCTACAACAACCCGAATGGGTTCGGGCCCGGCCCTCTAGATGCCGTGGTGGGAGTCGTCTAGGACGGCCGCAGAGGCCGCAGACGTCGGAGGACAGGTGATTACAGAAAAATATCCAAGTCCAATAAGAAATTGTTCGAGCCTGGTCAAAAGGCATCTATTCCCTATAATATGGTCAGCCATTGTCTGTCTGTTATTTGGGTCAACTTTTGACCAAAGTCCGAGGAAGGAGCCGGGACCGGGTGCAGCCGATTTCCAGCCGTCTGTCACGGCCTGAATTTCGTCCCGCCCGGTGGTTATTAAAGTCCGGAGATTTTTTTCATGAAAAATTTTCTAAGTCCAAACTTTTTTCTAAGTCCAAATTTTTTTTTTCACTATTTTTTTTTCTTCTCATGTCCGTGGCCTACATGGGAGCGCCGTCACGAACCGCACCATGGCGAGGGCCGGAGCTCGTCTCTTCCCGGCGGGACCCTGCCTCCCGAATCTGTGTATTTTACGCAAACTTCGGGAAGGTGCGTCGCCCGGCGGCATTAACCGGGAGGGCCCCCGATCACATGGATTGCTGCTGGGTACGTCTTCTCTCGTGTGCGAAAGTTCTGACCGAATCGGACCAGGCATTCGGCTGGGAGGGGCGAATCGCGGACCCCCATCGCCAAGAGCCAGATGTAATTGGAAATCCTACAACAACCCGAATGGGTTCGGGCCCGGCCCTCTAGATGCCGTGGTGGGAGTCGTCTAGGACGGCCGCAGAGGCCGCAGACGTCGGAGGACAGGTGATTACAGAAAAATATCCAAGTCCAATAAGAAATTGTTCGAGCCTGGTCAAAAGGCATCTATTCCCTATAATATGGTCAGCCATTGTCTGTCTGTTATTTGGGTCAACTTTTGACCAAAGTCCGAGGAAGGAGCCGGGACCGGGTGCAGCCGATTTCCAGCCGTCTGTCACGGCCTGAATTTCGTCCCGCCCGGTGGTTATTAAAGTCCGGAGATTTTTTTCATGAAAAATTTTCTAAGTCCAAACTTTTTTCTAAGTCCAAATTTTTTTTTTCACTATTTTTTTTTCTTCTCATGTCCGTGGCCTACATGGGAGCGCCGTCACGAACCGCACCATGGCGAGGGCCGGAGCTCGTCTCTTCCCGGCGGGACCCTGCCTCCCGAATCTGTGTATTTTACGCAAACTTCGGGAAGGTGCGTCGCCCGGCGGCATTAACCGGGAGGGCCCCCGATCACATGGATTGCTGCTGGGTACGTCTTCTCTCGTGTGCGAAAGTTCTGACCGAATCGGACCAGGCATTCGGCTGGGAGGGGCGAATCGCGGACCCCCATCGCCAAGAGCCAGATGTAATTGGAAATCCTACAACAACCCGAATGGGTTCGGGCCCGGCCCTCTAGATGCCGTGGTGGGAGTCGTCTAGGACGGCCGCAGAGGCCGCAGACGTCGGAGGACAGGTGATTACAGAAAAATATCCAAGTCCAATAAGAAATTGTTCGAGCCTGGTCAAAAGGCATCTATTCCCTATAATATGGTCAGCCATTGTCTGTCTGTTATTTGGGTCAACTTTTGACCAAAGTCCGAGGAAGGAGCCGGGACCGGGTGCAGCCGATTTCCAGCCGTCTGTCACGGCCTGAATTTCGTCCCGCCCGGTGGTTATTAAAGTCCGGAGATTTTTTTCATGAAAAATTTTCTAAGTCCAAACTTTTTTCTAAGTCCAAATTTTTTTTTTCACTATTTTTTTTTCTTCTCATGTCCGTGGCCTACATGGGAGCGCCGTCACGAACCGCACCATGGCGAGGGCCGGAGCTCGTCTCTTCCCGGCGGGACCCTGCCTCCCGAATCTGTGTATTTTACGCAAACTTCGGGAAGGTGCGTCGCCCGGCGGCATTAACCGGGAGGGCCCCCGATCACATGGATTGCTGCTGGGTACGTCTTCTCTCGTGTGCGAAAGTTCTGACCGAATCGGACCAGGCATTCGGCTGGGAGGGGCGAATCGCGGACCCCCATCGCCAAGAGCCAGATGTAATTGGAAATCCTACAACAACCCGAATGGGTTCGGGCCCGGCCCTCTAGATGCCGTGGTGGGAGTCGTCTAGGACGGCCGCAGAGGCCGCAGACGTCGGAGGACAGGTGATTACAGAAAAATATCCAAGTCCAATAAGAAATTGTTCGAGCCTGGTCAAAAGGCATCTATTCCCTATAATATGGTCAGCCATTGTCTGTCTGTTATTTGGGTCAACTTTTGACCAAAGTCCGAGGAAGGAGCCGGGACCGGGTGCAGCCGATTTCCAGCCGTCTGTCACGGCCTGAATTTCGTCCCGCCCGGTGGTTATTAAAGTCCGGAGATTTTTTTCATGAAAAATTTTCTAAGTCCAAACTTTTTTCTAAGTCCAAATTTTTTTTTTCACTATTTTTTTTTCTTCTCATGTCCGTGGCCTACATGGGAGCGCCGTCACGAACCGCACCATGGCGAGGGCCGGAGCTCGTCTCTTCCCGGCGGGACCCTGCCTCCCGAATCTGTGTATTTTACGCAAACTTCGGGAAGGTGCGTCGCCCGGCGGCATTAACCGGGAGGGCCCCCGATCACATGGATTGCTGCTGGGTACGTCTTCTCTCGTGTGCGAAAGTTCTGACCGAATCGGACCAGGCATTCGGCTGGGAGGGGCGAATCGCGGACCCCCATCGCCAAGAGCCAGATGTAATTGGAAATCCTACAACAACCCGAATGGGTTCGGGCCCGGCCCTCTAGATGCCGTGGTGGGAGTCGTCTAGGACGGCCGCAGAGGCCGCAGACGTCGGAGGACAGGTGATTACAGAAAAATATCCAAGTCCAATAAGAAATTGTTCGAGCCTGGTCAAAAGGCATCTATTCCCTATAATATGGTCAGCCATTGTCTGTCTGTTATTTGGGTCAACTTTTGACCAAAGTCCGAGGAAGGAGCCGGGACCGGGTGCAGCCGATTTCCAGCCGTCTGTCACGGCCTGAATTTCGTCCCGCCCGGTGGTTATTAAAGTCCGGAGATTTTTTTCATGAAAAATTTTCTAAGTCCAAACTTTTTTCTAAGTCCAAACTTTTTTTTTATTTTCCCATCCTTTTCAGCCCAAGTCCAACCTTTTTTTTTTTTTTTTGGTTCTAGTATTTATTATGTCCGGGTTCTGGGCCACTTTTGTCCGGGTTCTGGGCCACTTTCTCCGGGAGCGTGTTTTGACGATTTCCAGCCGTCTGCCACGGCCTGAATTTCGTCCCGCCCGGTGGTTATTAAAGTCCGGAGATT
>NC_092659.1:19878669-19890263 GCF_032118995.1 Asterias amurensis | reverse complement strand
GGTCCTAGCGTGCCCGCTCTTCCTCCGCCACAGCCGCGGGGGCTCGTGGCAGGGCGGCGGTGCGCCGGCCCCCTGGGGGCCGGATCCCGCCTCGGCCGGACCGCAGCCGGCCTTCACTCTCGTTGCGCCTCGGGGCCTCGACTGGCGGCCCTCCGACTTGCGGGCCCGATAGACTCCTTGGTCCGTGTTTCAAGACGGGTCGGCAAGGCTCACGACAATCGCCCGCGGACCCGGGGCGCCTTGTCAAGATCGTATCCGGGTTCCAGGAACGCACAAACGCCCCGCCGCCACCGAGAACGGTTGCGGCGGGGGGGGCTCGCCGGATTCCCGGGCGACCAGGGCCCCACAGAGGTCTCCGCCCGAAGGCTACAACCCCGGGGCAGGCGCGGCCCGTCGTCCATACCTCGGTCTGTCCCGCCGGCGCAAAGCGGCCGGGCTATAGGCTCTCCGGCCAGGCCCCCCGTCGGGGACCCGGCATGGTCGGAGGCACCCCACCCGGCCGGCCTCTGCCGGCGACCCAACCGGTCGCGGGCGCCGCGCCCGGGAGAAGTGCACGCGGCCGAGCGCCGACACCCCCGGGCCCCGCCGCCTCGAGTGCGTGCGGGGACCCGATGGGCACCGCGCCGGCCGCGCTGAATCTCCCGGGCCCGATCTGCGCGGCCCTCCCGTTTGCTTCTCAACGGCTTCACGTACTCTTGAACTCTCTCTTCAGAGTGCTTTTCAACTTTCCCTCACGGTACTTGTGCTCTATCGGTCTCGTGCAAGGTATTTAGCCTTGGATGGAGTTTACCACCCTTCTTTGGGCTGCGCTACAAAACAACCCGACTCCCGGAGGCCCTTGTCCGCGACCGGCTGGCGCCTGCCTGGGCCTGACACCCGCCCTGGGACGGAGCACGCCTCAATCAGAAGGACCTCGGCGCCGGCACGGCCGCGGGGGTGGACTTCCTTACGCCACAGTTCCCTCGAGCCCTCGGTGGGGCCCGGGGATTCGGCGATGGGCTCTTCCCGCTTCGCTCGCCGCTACTAGGGGAATCCTTGTTAGTTTCTTTTCCTCCGCTTAGTGATATGCTTAAATCCAGCGGGTCCTCTCGCCCGACCTGAGGTCGATTATCGGTTCGTGTTTTACTGTTATAGGAGGGGGGGTAGCCCGCGGCCTGCTTGGGAGGCCAAGAACGGGTCGCGCTCCTCACCCCCCCACGGACCCGTCAGCGCGGGCCCAGTGGAAGCTCTCCCTTTTCGGTCTCTCTCCCTCTCCGGTCTCCCGGGGCGGAGCCGGCGGCCACTGGCCGAGGCCCGGAGACTGCGCGCGCGGCGACCCGTCGGACCCCACCCTTACTCCTTAGTTGGCGGAGGACAGCCGGCGATCGTGGTGTGGAGTTGCTCCGGTCGCCCATACAGACAATGGGGGCAGACCGAGACCGACCACGCCACGGCGGGTTTCCTCCCTTTGCCAGGGTTGGGGTTCCTCGTTTACACTCCGGCGGGTCGCCCGCGCCTCCGAGCACAACGGACAGCGCCGAGCCGGTGCTGCCGCCAACGCTTCAAGGCGGGACGTGTTGGAGAGGGGGTTTCTGTGCCCCTTCGGGAGAGTTCTCGTGTGTATTCCACAAAGGCATTACCCGATCTGACGCCTGCAGCCATTAATCCTCGCGGGGAGAACAACCAACTGCTTCTCCTCGCGGCTGCCGGCCGTCGCTCTCGCACCGTGGTATACCCGGGCACCGCGAGTGTATCCGCGGACTCCGGCACGGCGATTTCTATCTGTACTCACGACCCTCAGGCGGACGAGGCCCGGGCCGCGGGGGGCCCGGGCCGCCATGTGCGTTCGAAAGGCCGATGATCACTGCGTTCTGCAATTCACACTGATTCACGCAGCTGGCTGCGTTCTTCATCGGCGCACGAGCCGAGTGATCCACCGCCAAGAATTGTCTAACTCTTGGAAATTCGCTTCTTGTTCGTTCGATCACCAATGAGTGGGTTTATCGTCCCGCGCCCCGTGGTCTCGGGCGCGGGGAAATATGGTCACAGTCCGCGGGACGGCGCGAGATGACTCGATCGCTCCGCCCCGCCCACGACGGGAGCAGCCGCCCGTTTGTGGGGGTGGGAGAGTACGGCGGGCCTCTATTACGCCGTGTCTTCCCTGCCCGCCCCCACTAGGTCGCATTTAAGGCCAGGCCCCGGCGTCCCAGGGCCCCCGGTGGATCCAACAGACCAGGCGCAGCCATCCAGAGCCCGCACCCCAAACCCCGCCGCGGACAGGGCAGGGGGAGCTCCGCGGTGCAACTTGTCCGGTCTCGGATGCCGGCACATGGGCCACTCCCGCGAAACACATCCGGAGACGTCACTGGGGGAGCCCCGCCAGACCGCACTTTCCACCCGATCCCTCCGCCCTCCTCCGTCAAACAAACGCAACATTTTTTTGCCAGATTTTTATATATATATATATATATTTGTTGTCGTTTTGTTATTTCCTTCGTTTCGGGATCGGCGTGGACATGTACATGGAGCGGCCGTGTCAGGCGGGGTCCCCGCGCTGTGGACCCGGCGCGGGTCCTTGTTTCGTTCCTCGTTAATGATCCTTCCGCAGGTTCACCTACGGAAACCTTGTTACGACTTTTACTTCCTCTAAATGATCAAGTTCGATCGTCTTCCGGGCGCACGAGCGAGGCGCCAGAGGCGCCCCGCCGCGGCCCGTCCGAGGATCTCACTAAACCATTCAATCGGTAGTAGCGACGGGCGGTGTGTACAAAGGGCAGGGACGTAATCAACGCGAGCTGATGACTCGCGCTTACTGGGAATTCCTCGTTTAAGGGAGACAATTGCAACTCCCTATCCCAAGCACGAAGGGGGTTCAGCGGATTGCCCAGGCCTTCCAGACAAGGACGATCACCCGCTGATCCCTTCAGTGTAGCGCGCGTGCGGCCCCGAACATCTAAGGGCATCACAGACCTGTTATTGCTCAATCTCGCGTGGCTGAACGCCACTTGTCCCTCTAAGAAGTCAGCGCCCGGCTCGGCGGCCGGCGCGACTATTTAGCAAGCCAGAGTCTCGTTCGTTATCGGAATTAACCAGACAAATCGCTCCACCAACTAAGAACGGCCATGCACCACCACCCACAGAATCAAGAAAGAGCTCTCAATCTGTCAATCCTCACTGTGTCCGGGCCGGGTGAGTTTCCCCGTGTTGAGTCAAATTAAGCCGCAGGCTCCACTCCTGGTGGTGCCCTTCCGTCAATTCCTTTAAGTTTCAGCTTTGCAACCATACTTCCCCCGGAACCCAAAGACTTTGGTTTCCCGCAGACTGCCCGCCGCGTCATTGGAGTAACGCCGGCGGATCGCCAGTCGGCATCGTTTATGGTTAGAACTAGGGCGGTATCTGATCGCCTTCGAACCTCTAACTTTCGTTCTTGATTAATGAAAACATTCTTGGCAAATGCTTTCGCAGTCGGTCGTCTTGCGGCGATCCAAGAATTTCACCTCTCACACCGCAATACGAATGCCCCCGTCAGTCCCTCTTAATCATTACCTCGAGTTCCGAAAACCAACGCAATAGAACCGAGGTCCTATTCCATTATTCCATGCTCTGCTGTCCAGGCTCACGGCCTGCTTTGAACACTCCAATTTTTTCAAAGTAAACGTTTCGGCCGCGCCCGGCACTCAGTCAAGAGAACCGGGCGGAGACCGAGAGGAAGGCCAGGCGGGCAGTGGCGCGCCTTGCGGCGGACCGCCAGCCTGCGCCCAAGATCCAACTACGAGCTTTTTAACTGCAGCAATTTTAATATACGCTATTGGAGCTGGAATTACCGCGGCTGCTGGCACCAGACTTGCCCTCCAATAGATCCTCGTTAAAGGATTTAAAGTGTACTCATTCCAATTACAGGGCCTCGAAAGAGTCCTGTATTGCTATTTTTCGTCACTACCTCCCCGTGTCGGGAGTGGGTAATTTGCGCGCCTGCTGCCTTCCTTGGATGTGGTAGCCGTTTCTCAAGCTCCCTCTCCGGAATCGAACCCTGATTCTCCGTTACCCGTTACGACCATGGTAGGCGCATAACGTACCATCGAAAGTTGATAGGGCAGACATTCGAAGGATCCGTCGCCGGTGCAGAGACCGTGCGATCGGCCAGGTTATCCAGAGTTCACCAACGGAGCCGGGCGGACCCGGGTTGGTCTTGTTCCTAATAAGAGCACGCCTCCCGTAAGGTCGGCGCTTGATTGCATGTATTAGCTCTAGAATTACCACAGTTATCCATGTAAGGGGATGCGCTCCAAGGAACCATAACTGATTTAATGAGCCATCCGCAGTTTCGCTTTTGAAAGCTTGTACTTGGACATGCATGGCTTAATCTTTGAGACAAGCATATGACTACTGGCAGGATCAACCAGGTAGCACCTCGTGCTGCGGCCGGCGAGCGGGGCTCGCTCGGACCGAGCGGATTCTGCCGGGCTCGGGGCGCTCGAGCCGGCGATCCGTTTCACCAAATGTTTCGGTTCGGTTCCCGGGGGGAGCAGAAGTGCGGGCCCAGGCGCGAGTCTACGGTGCTCGTACCAGCCCAAGCACAATCCGGTCCCGTTTACCCTGCGGGCCAAGGCGCGAGTCTACGGTGCTCGTACCAGCCCAAGCATGGTCCGGTCCCCTTGCCACGCACACACACACACACGTTTCGGGTCCCGGGAGCAGAAGCGCGTGGCCAAGGCGCGAGTCTACGGTGCTCGTACCAGCCTGCGGGTCAGCTCCCGTCGCCCCTTCTCTCTAGTTCTCTCGTTCGAATCGCCAGGGGGATAGAAATCAGATTCGCCGGGGCGTGTGTCGTCCGCCGCCGTCCCCCATCAATCGCCCGGGAATGGGTGGGCCGTGGAGGCCCGCCCGGCCGGTGTGGTTGCCCGGGTTCGGGAAAGTGCTCAACCTACGCTTCGGCAACTGGGATGCCAGGGGGGTCCCGCTAGCGCTTGGCGTAACGGGCCGGGGCCGTTTTCCCCGGTCCGGTCGGCCTCTCGCGCCCATGCGGGCTTCACTGAATGCCATTGGGTCCGGGATCCGCCCCGGGGTGCGAGACGGCACCGTCCACTCCCGCTTAGGGAACGAGACGGCACGGTCCACACCCCGCGCACTGCGACGGACCAGTCCGGTAGTGCCGACACGGTCCCCCGCTAGGGGAGACCGTCTCCGGCACGCATAAATTCGACGGCGCCTTCCGTGCTACACCACGACAACAAGGTCGGCGGACCCGTGCCGGGGTTTGCCACACCCCGGCTGTCCTACCCTACCCTCGGTCTCTCTCCCTACCTCTCTCCCTCGGTATGATCCTGCCGCGAGGGGTTGCCCAAGCCCCTCGCCTATCGCAGGCCCTGGCTGGCCAGGCACTGCCGTCGGAAGCGTTTACCCGCCCGTGCAACCCGACAGAGCCGGGCCCGCTTCCTACTGCCACGGGCGGGGTGAATTGTCGGCGTGCCCGGCTGGCAGCACCGCCGTTCGCTAGCCACCGAGGCCCCGCGGGCCCCTCGATCTACCCGGCGGGGGTTGGGGGTGTCCAAGCCCAGCTCCGGTTCCCTTGACGGAGCGGCGTGCAGGGCCGGGGAGCCCTGCCGTCGGAAGCGTTTACCCGCCCGTGCAACCCGACAGAGCCGGGCCCGCTTCCTACTGCCACGGGCGGGGTGAATTGTCGGCGTGCCCGGCTGGCAGCACCGCCGTTCATTAGCCACCGAGGCCCCGCGGGCCCCTCGATCTACCCGGCGGGGGTTGGGGGTGTCCAAGCCCAGCTCCGGTTCCCTTGACGGAGCAGCGTGCAGGGCCGGGGAGCCCTGCCGTCGGAAGCGTTTACCCGCCCGTGCAACCCGACAGAGCCGGGCCCGCTTCCTACTGCCACGGGCGGGGTGAATTGTCGGCGTGCCCGGCTGGCAGCACCGCCGTTCGCTAGCCACCGAGGCCCCGCGGGCCCCTCGATCTACCCGGCGGGGGTTGGGGGTGTCCAAGCCCAGCTCCGGTTCCCTTGACGGAGCAGCGTGCAGGGCCGGGGAGCCCTGCCGTCGGAAGCGTTTACCCGCCCGTGCAACCCGACAGAGCCGGGCCCGCTTCCTACTGCCACGGGCGGGACGATTTGTCAGCGTGCAGAGCCGGGGAGCCCTGCCGTCGGAAGCGTTTACCCGCCCGTGCAACCCGACAGAGCCGGGCCCGCTTCCTACTGCCACGGGCGGGACGATTTGTCAGCGTGCAGGGCCGGGGAGCCCTGCCGTCGGAAGCGTTTACCCACCCGTGCAACCCGGCAGAGCCGGGCCCGCTTCCTACTGCCACGGGCGGGACGATTTGTCAGCGTGCAGAGCCGGGGAGCCCTGCCGTCGGAAGCGTTTACCCGCCCGTGCAACCCGACAGAGCCGGGCCCGCTTCCTACTGCCACGGGCGGGACGATTTGCCAGCGTGCAGGGCCGGGGAGCCCTGCCGTCGGAAGCGTTTACCCACCCGTGCAACCCGGCAGAGCCGGGCCCGCTTCCTACTGCCACGGGCGGGACGATTTGTCAGCGTGCAGAGCCGGGGAGCCCTGCCGTCGGAAGCGTTTACCCGCCCGTGCAACCCGACAGAGCCGGGCCCGCTTCCTACTGCCACGGGCGGGACGATTTGCCAGCGTGCAGGGCCGGGGAGCCCTGCCGTCGGAAGCGTTTACCCACCCGTGCAACCCGGCAGAGCCGGGCCCGCTTCCTACTGCCACGGGCGGGACGATTTGTCAGCGTGCAGAGCCGGGGAGCCCTGCCGTCGGAAGCGTTTACCCGCCCGTGCAACCCGACAGAGCCGGGCCCGCTTCCTACTGCCACGGGCGGGACGATTTGTCAGCGTGCAGAGCCGGGGAGCCCTGCCGTCGGAAGCGTTTACCCGCCCGTGCAACCCGACAGAGCCGGGCCCGCTTCCTACTGCCACGGGCGGGACGATTTGCCAGCGTGCAGGGCCGGGGAGCCCTGCCGTACGGAGCGACCCTGGACCGGTGGACCCGACTGCCCGGCCCGCTCGATATCTCAGCTCACGTTCCCTTCTTCCGTCGCCGCCGCCCGTCAGGGGGTGGGTTGCCGGCTCCAGGAGCCCCACTAAATCGCTCGTCCCGCCACGGTGAGCCGATTTCCCATTGCTTTACACTGTTTTGGCAACTTTTCATTTGGCCGACCCCAGATTTTTGTTCTCACCCCCCTATAGTAGCCCCAGCAGGTTGAGGACTGGTGGCACCCTCTTACCCCTCCCCATCCGCCGGACTCTGGGCCCAAAAAGGGTCTCTCGGTTTGGTCACCAACCCCCTCGTGGGTCTCCAGACCCACGAGACGCCTCAGCTCTGAACTCGACCGTTCTCGGAACGCAGCGGGCGCCGCTGTCAGCCTACCGTATCTCTTGAGGACTTTTTGCCTCCGAACTCGAGCCATTTTTCGCGAACTCGTAGAACTGGCCTATCTGTCCGTGTTATGGGCCACTTTTTGGCCAAAGTCCGAGGACAGAAGGCCGACTTTCTCCGGGAGCGTGTTTTGCCGATTTCCTGCCGTCTGCCACGGCCTGATTTTCGTCCCGCCCGGTGGTCACTTTCACCGAGAAAGGCCAACTTGTACAAACCAAGCTCCGGTTCCCTTAACGGAGCAGCGTGCCTGGCTGGACGGCACTGCCGTCGGAAGCGTTAACCCGCCCGTGCAACCCGACAGAGCCGGGCCCGCTTCCTACTGCCACGGGCGG
Source organism: Asterias amurensis (assembly GCF_032118995.1). Lineage (NCBI taxonomy): Eukaryota > Metazoa > Echinodermata > Asteroidea > Forcipulatida > Asteriidae > Asterias > Asterias amurensis. Next base: position 19,882,565 of record NC_092659.1, on the reverse strand, counting down.
GACGATTTGTCGGCGTGCCCGGTTGGTAGCACCGCCGTTCATTAGCCACCGAGGCCCCACGGGCCCCTCGATCTACCCGGTGGGGTTGGGGGTCCAAGCCCAGCTCCGGTTCCCTTGACGGAGCAGCGTGCAGGACCGGGGAGCCCTGCCGTCGGAAGCGTTTACCCGCCCGTGCAACCCGACAGAGCCGGGCCCGCTTCCTACTGCCACGGGCGGGACGATTTGCCAGCGTGCAGGACCGGGGAGCCCTGCCGTCGGAAGCGTTTACCCGCCCGTGCAGCCCGACAGAGCCGGGCCCGCTTCCTACTGCCACGGGCGGGACGATGTTTCAGCGTGCAGGGCCGGGGAGCCCTGCCGTCGGAAGCGTTTACCCGCCCGTGCAGCCCGACAGAGCCGGGCCCGCTTCCTACTGCCACGGGAGGGACGATTTGTCAGCGTGCAGAGCCGGGGAGCCCTGCCGTCGGAAGCGTTTACCCGCCCGTGCAACCCGACAGAGCCGGGCCCGCTTCCTACTGCCACGGGCGGGACGATTTGTCAGCGTGCAGGGCCGGGGAGCCCTGCCGTCGGAAGCGTTTACCCGCCCGTGCAACCCGACAGAGCCGGGCCCGCTTCCTACTGCCACGGGCGGGACGATTTGCCAGCGTGCAGGGCCGGGGAGCCCTGCCGTACGGAGCGACCCTGGACCGGTGGACCCGACTGCCCGGCCCGCTCGATATCTCAGCTCACGTTCCCTTCTTCCGTCGCCGCCGCCCGTCAGGGGGTGGGTTGCCGGCTCCAGGAGCCCCACTAAATCGCTCGTCCCGCCACGGTGAGCCGATTTCCCATTGCTTTACACTGTTTTGGCAACTTTTCATTTGGCCGACCCCAGATTTTTGTTCTCACCCCCCTATAGTAGCCCCAGCAGGTTGAGGACTGGTGGCACCCTCTTACCCCTCCCCATCCGCCGGACTCTGGGCCCAAAAAGGGTCTCTCGGTTTGGTCACCAACCCCCTCGTGGGTCTCCAGACCCACGAGACGCCTCAGCTCTGAACTCGACCGTTCTCGGAACGCAGCGGGCGCCGCTGTCAGCCTACCGTATCTCTTGAGGACTTTTTGCCTCCGAACTCGAGCCATTTTTCGCGAACTCGTAGAACTGGCCTATCTGTCCGTGTTATGGGCCACTTTTTGGCCAAAGTCCGAGGACAGGAGGCCGACTTTCTCCGGGAGCGTGTTTTGCCGATTTCCTGCCGTCTGCCACGGCCTGATTTTCGTCCCGCCCGGTGGTCATTTTCACCGAGGATTTTTTTCCATGGAAAATTTTCTAAGTCCAAACTTTTTTCTAAGTCCAAAATTTTTTTTTATTTTCCCATCCTTTTCGGCCCAAGTCCAACCTTTTTTTTTTTTTTTTTTGTTCCAGTATTTTTTTATGTCGGGGAGCCCTGCCGTCGGAAGCGTTTACCCGCCCGTGCAGCCCGACAGTGCCGGGCCCGCTTCCTACTGCCACGGGCGGGACGATTTGTCAGCATGCAGGGCCGGGGAGCCCTGCCGTCGGAAGCGTTTACCCGCCCGTGCAGCCCGACAGAGCCGGGCCCGCTTCCTACTGCCACGGGCGGGACGATTTGTCAGCGTGCAGAGCCGGGGAGCCCTGCCGTCGGTAGCGTTTACCCGCCCGTGCAGCCCGACAGAGCCGGGCCCGCTTCCTACTGCCACGGGCGGGACGATGTGTCGGCGTGCCCGGTTGGTAGCACCGCCGTTCATTAGCCACCGAGGCCCCACGGGCCCCTCGATCTACCCGGTGGGGTTGGGGGTCCAAGCCCAGCTCCGGTTCCCTTGACGGAGCAGGGCTCAGGGCCGGGGAGCCCTGCCGTCGGAAGCGTTTACCCGCCCGTGCAACCCGACAGAGCCGGGCCCGCTTCCTACTGCCACGGGCGGGACGATGTGTCGGCGTGCCCGGTTGGTAGCACCGCCGTTCATTAGCCACCGAGGCCCCACGGGCCCCTCGATCTACCCGGTGGGGTTGGGGGTCCAAGCCCAGCTCCGGTTCCCTTGACGGAGCAGGGCTCAGGGCCGGGGAGCCCTGCCGTCGGAAGCGTTTACCCGCCCGTGCAACCCGACAGAGCCGGGCCCGCTTCCTACTGCCACGGGCGGGACGATTTGTCAGCGTGCAGGGCCGGGGAGCCCTGCCGTCGGAAGCGTTTACCCGCCCGTGCAGCCCGACAGAGCCGGGCCCGCTTCCTACTGCCACGGGCGGGACGATGTGTCGGCGTGCCCGGTTGGTAGCACCGCCGTTCATTAGCCACCGAGGCCCCACGGGCCCCTCGATCTACCCGGTGGGGTTGGGGGTCCAAGCCCAGCTCCGGTTCCCTTGACGGAGCAGGGCTCAGGGCCGGGGAGCCCTGCCGTCGGAAGCGTTTACCCGCCCGTGCAACCCGACAGAGCCGGGCCCGCTTCCTACTGCCACGGGCGGGACGATTTGTCAGCGTGCAGGGCCGGGGAGCCCTGCCGTCGGAAGCGTTTACCCGCCCGTGCAGCCCGACAGAGCCGGGCCCGCTTCCTACTGCCACGGGCGGGACGATTTGTCAGCGTGCAGGGCCGGGGAGCCCTGCCGTCGGAAGCGTTTACCCGCCCGTGCAGCCCGACAGAGCCGGGCCCGCTTCCTACTGCCACGGGCGGGACGATTTGTCAGCGTGCAGGGCCGAAACCCTGCCGTACGGAGCGACCCCGGACCGGTGGACCCGACTGCCCGGCCCGCTCAATATCTCAGCTCACGTTCCCTTCTTCCGTCGCCGCCGCCCGTCAGGGGGTAGGTTGCCGGCTCCGGGAGGCCCACTAAATAGCTCGTCCCGCCACGGTGAGCCGGTTTCCCATTGCTTTACACTGTTTTGGAAACTTTTCATTTGGCCGACCCCAGATTTTTGTTCTCACCCCCCTATAGTAGCCCCAGCAGGTTGAGGACTGGTGGCACCCTCTTACCCCCCCCCATCCGCCGGACTCCGGGCCCAAAAAGGGTCTCTCGGTTCGGTCACCAACCCCCTCGTGGGTCTGGAGACCCACGAGCGCCTCAGCTCTGAACTCGACCGTTCTCGGAACGCAGCGGGCGCCGCCAAAAGCCTACCGTATCTCTTGAGGACTTTTTGCCTCCGAACTCGAGCCATTTTTCGCGAACTCGTAGAACTGGCCTATCTGTCCGGGTTCTGGGCCACTTTTTGGCCAAAGTCCGAGGACAGGAGGCCGACTTTCTCCGGGAGCGTGTTTTGCCGATTTCCTGCCGTCTGCCACGGCCTGATTTTCGTCCCGCCCGGTGGTCATTTTCACCGAGGATTTTTTTCCATGGAAAATTTTCTAAGTCCAAACTTTTTTCTAAGTCCAAAATTTTTTTTTATTTTCCCATCCTTTTCGGCCCAAGTCCAACCTTTTTTTTTTTTTTTTTGTTCTAGTATTTTTTATGTCCGGGTTCTGGGCCACTTTTGTCCGGGTTCTGGGCCAATTTCTCCGGGAGCGTGTTTTGCCGATTTCCTGCCGTCTGCCACGGCCTGAATTTCGTCCCGCCCGGTGGTTATTAAAGTCCGGGGATTTTTTCCATGACAAATTTTCTAAGTCCAAACTTTTTTCTAAGTCCAAAATTTTTTTTTATTTTCCCATCCTTTTCGGCCCAAGTCCAACCTTTTTTTTTTTTTTTTTGTTCTAGTATTTTTTATGTCCGGGTTCTGGGCCACTTTTGTCCGGGTTCTGGGCCACTTTCTCCGGGAGCGTGTTTTGCCGATTTCCTGCCGTCTGCCACGGCCTGAATTTCGTCCCGCCCGGTGGTTATAAAAGTCCGGGGATTTTTTTTCATGGAAAATTTTCCAAGTCCAAACTTTTTTCTAAGTCCAAAATTTTTTTTTATTTTCCCATCCTTTTCGGCCCAAGTCCAACCT
>NC_092659.1:19871169-19873669 GCF_032118995.1 Asterias amurensis | reverse complement strand
CGTTGCGCCTCGGGGCCTCGACTGGCGGCCCTCCGACTTGCGGGCCCGATAGACTCCTTGGTCCGTGTTTCAAGACGGGTCGGCAAGGCTCACGACAATCGCCCGCGGACCCGGGGCGCCTTGTCAAGATCGTATCCGGGTTCCAGGAACGCACAAACGCCCCGCCGCCACCGAGAACGGTTGCGGCGGGGGGGGCTCGCCGGATTCCCGGGCGACCAGGGCCCCACAGAGGTCTCCGCCCGAAGGCTACAACCCCGGGGCAGGCGCGGCCCGTCGTCCATACCTCGGTCTGTCCCGCCGGCGCAAAGCGGCCGGGCTATAGGCTCTCCGGCCAGGCCCCCCGTCGGGGACCCGGCATGGTCGGAGGCACCCCACCCGGCCGGCCTCTGCCGGCGACCCAACCGGTCGCGGGCGCCGCGCCCGGGAGAAGTGCACGCGGCCGAGCGCCGACACCCCCGGGCCCCGCCGCCTCGAGTGCGTGCGGGGACCCGATGGGCACCGCGCCGGCCGCGCTGAATCTCCCGGGCCCGATCTGCGCGGCCCTCCCGTTTGCTTCTCAACGGCTTCACGTACTCTTGAACTCTCTCTTCAGAGTGCTTTTCAACTTTCCCTCACGGTACTTGTGCTCTATCGGTCTCGTGCAAGGTATTTAGCCTTGGATGGAGTTTACCACCCTTCTTTGGGCTGCGCTACAAAACAACCCGACTCCCGGAGGCCCTTGTCCGCGACCGGCTGGCGCCTGCCTGGGCCTGACACCCGCCCTGGGACGGAGCACGCCTCAATCAGAAGGACCTCGGCGCCGGCACGGCCGCGGGGGTGGACTTCCTTACGCCACAGTTCCCTCGAGCCCTCGGTGGGGCCCGGGGATTCGGCGATGGGCTCTTCCCGCTTCGCTCGCCGCTACTAGGGGAATCCTTGTTAGTTTCTTTTCCTCCGCTTAGTGATATGCTTAAATCCAGCGGGTCCTCTCGCCCGACCTGAGGTCGATTATCGGTTCGTGTTTTACTGTTATAGGAGGGGGGGTAGCCCGCGGCCTGCTTGGGAGGCCAAGAACGGGTCGCGCTCCTCACCCCCCCACGGACCCGTCAGCGCGGGCCCAGTGGAAGCTCTCCCTTTTCGGTCTCTCTCCCTCTCCGGTCTCCCGGGGCGGAGCCGGCGGCCACTGGCCGAGGCCCGGAGACTGCGCGCGCGGCGACCCGTCGGACCCCACCCTTACTCCTTAGTTGGCGGAGGACAGCCGGCGATCGTGGTGTGGAGTTGCTCCGGTCGCCCATACAGACAATGGGGGCAGACCGAGACCGACCACGCCACGGCGGGTTTCCTCCCTTTGCCAGGGTTGGGGTTCCTCGTTTACACTCCGGCGGGTCGCCCGCGCCTCCGAGCACAACGGACAGCGCCGAGCCGGTGCTGCCGCCAACGCTTCAAGGCGGGACGTGTTGGAGAGGGGGTTTCTGTGCCCCTTCGGGAGAGTTCTCGTGTGTATTCCACAAAGGCATTACCCGATCTGACGCCTGCAGCCATTAATCCTCGCGGGGAGAACAACCAACTGCTTCTCCTCGCGGCTGCCGGCCGTCGCTCTCGCACCGTGGTATACCCGGGCACCGCGAGTGTATCCGCGGACTCCGGCACGGCGATTTCTATCTGTACTCACGACCCTCAGGCGGACGAGGCCCGGGCCGCGGGGGGCCCGGGCCGCCATGTGCGTTCGAAAGGCCGATGATCACTGCGTTCTGCAATTCACACTGATTCACGCAGCTGGCTGCGTTCTTCATCGGCGCACGAGCCGAGTGATCCACCGCCAAGAATTGTCTAACTCTTGGAAATTCGCTTCTTGTTCGTTCGATCACCAATGAGTGGGTTTATCGTCCCGCGCCCCGTGGTCTCGGGCGCGGGGAAATATGGTCACAGTCCGCGGGACGGCGCGAGATGACTCGATCGCTCCGCCCCGCCCACGACGGGAGCAGCCGCCCGTTTGTGGGGGTGGGAGAGTACGGCGGGCCTCTATTACGCCGTGTCTTCCCTGCCCGCCCCCACTAGGTCGCATTTAAGGCCAGGCCCCGGCGTCCCAGGGCCCCCGGTGGATCCAACAGACCAGGCGCAGCCATCCAGAGCCCGCACCCCAAACCCCGCCGCGGACAGGGCAGGGGGAGCTCCGCGGTGCAACTTGTCCGGTCTCGGATGCCGGCACATGGGCCACTCCCGCGAAACACATCCGGAGACGTCACTGGGGGAGCCCCGCCAGACCGCACTTTCCACCCGATCCCTCCGCCCTCCTCCGTCAAACAAACGCAACATTTTTTTGCCAGATTTTTATATATATATATATATATTTGTTGTCGTTTTGTTATTTCCTTCGTTTCGGGATCGGCGTGGACATGTACATGGAGCGGCCGTGTCAGGCGGGGTCCCCGCGCTGTGGACCCGGCGCGGGTCCTTGTTTCGTTCCTCGTTAATGATCCTTCCGCAGGTTCACCTACGGAAACCTTGTTACGACTTTTAC
>NC_092659.1:19858669-19868669 GCF_032118995.1 Asterias amurensis | reverse complement strand
GTCCGGTAGTGCCGACACGGTCCCCCGCTAGGGGAGACCGTCTCCGGCACGCATAAATTCGACGGCGCCTTCCGTGCTACACCACGACAACAAGGTCGGCGGACCCGTGCCGGGGTTTGCCACACCCCGGCTGTCCTACCCTACCCTCGGTCTCTCTCCCTACCTCTCTCCCTCGGTATGATCCTGCCGCGAGGGGTTGCCCAAGCCCCTCGCCTATCGCAGGCCCTGGCTGGCCAGGCACTGCCGTCGGAAGCGTTTACCCGCCCGTGCAACCCGACAGAGCCGGGCCCGCTTCCTACTGCCACGGGCGGGGTGAATTGTCGGCGTGCCCGGCTGGCAGCACCGCCGTTCGCTAGCCACCGAGGCCCCGCGGGCCCCTCGATCTACCCGGCGGGGGTTGGGGGTGTCCAAGCCCAGCTCCGGTTCCCTTGACGGAGCGGCGTGCAGGGCCGGGGAGCCCTGCCGTCGGAAGCGTTTACCCGCCCGTGCAACCCGACAGAGCCGGGCCCGCTTCCTACTGCCACGGGCGGGGTGAATTGTCGGCGTGCCCGGCTGGCAGCACCGCCGTTCATTAGCCACCGAGGCCCCGCGGGCCCCTCGATCTACCCGGCGGGGGTTGGGGGTGTCCAAGCCCAGCTCCGGTTCCCTTGACGGAGCAGCGTGCAGGGCCGGGGAGCCCTGCCGTCGGAAGCGTTTACCCGCCCGTGCAACCCGACAGAGCCGGGCCCGCTTCCTACTGCCACGGGCGGGGTGAATTGTCGGCGTGCCCGGCTGGCAGCACCGCCGTTCGCTAGCCACCGAGGCCCCGCGGGCCCCTCGATCTACCCGGCGGGGGTTGGGGGTGTCCAAGCCCAGCTCCGGTTCCCTTGACGGAGCAGCGTGCAGGGCCGGGGAGCCCTGCCGTCGGAAGCGTTTACCCGCCCGTGCAACCCGACAGAGCCGGGCCCGCTTCCTACTGCCACGGGCGGGACGATTTGTCAGCGTGCAGAGCCGGGGAGCCCTGCCGTCGGAAGCGTTTACCCGCCCGTGCAACCCGACAGAGCCGGGCCCGCTTCCTACTGCCACGGGCGGGACGATTTGTCAGCGTGCAGGGCCGGGGAGCCCTGCCGTCGGAAGCGTTTACCCACCCGTGCAACCCGGCAGAGCCGGGCCCGCTTCCTACTGCCACGGGCGGGACGATTTGTCAGCGTGCAGAGCCGGGGAGCCCTGCCGTCGGAAGCGTTTACCCGCCCGTGCAACCCGACAGAGCCGGGCCCGCTTCCTACTGCCACGGGCGGGACGATTTGCCAGCGTGCAGGGCCGGGGAGCCCTGCCGTCGGAAGCGTTTACCCACCCGTGCAACCCGGCAGAGCCGGGCCCGCTTCCTACTGCCACGGGCGGGACGATTTGTCAGCGTGCAGAGCCGGGGAGCCCTGCCGTCGGAAGCGTTTACCCGCCCGTGCAACCCGACAGAGCCGGGCCCGCTTCCTACTGCCACGGGCGGGACGATTTGCCAGCGTGCAGGGCCGGGGAGCCCTGCCGTCGGAAGCGTTTACCCACCCGTGCAACCCGGCAGAGCCGGGCCCGCTTCCTACTGCCACGGGCGGGACGATTTGTCAGCGTGCAGAGCCGGGGAGCCCTGCCGTCGGAAGCGTTTACCCGCCCGTGCAACCCGACAGAGCCGGGCCCGCTTCCTACTGCCACGGGCGGGACGATTTGTCAGCGTGCAGAGCCGGGGAGCCCTGCCGTCGGAAGCGTTTACCCGCCCGTGCAACCCGACAGAGCCGGGCCCGCTTCCTACTGCCACGGGCGGGACGATTTGCCAGCGTGCAGGGCCGGGGAGCCCTGCCGTACGGAGCGACCCTGGACCGGTGGACCCGACTGCCCGGCCCGCTCGATATCTCAGCTCACGTTCCCTTCTTCCGTCGCCGCCGCCCGTCAGGGGGTGGGTTGCCGGCTCCAGGAGCCCCACTAAATCGCTCGTCCCGCCACGGTGAGCCGATTTCCCATTGCTTTACACTGTTTTGGCAACTTTTCATTTGGCCGACCCCAGATTTTTGTTCTCACCCCCCTATAGTAGCCCCAGCAGGTTGAGGACTGGTGGCACCCTCTTACCCCTCCCCATCCGCCGGACTCTGGGCCCAAAAAGGGTCTCTCGGTTTGGTCACCAACCCCCTCGTGGGTCTCCAGACCCACGAGACGCCTCAGCTCTGAACTCGACCGTTCTCGGAACGCAGCGGGCGCCGCTGTCAGCCTACCGTATCTCTTGAGGACTTTTTGCCTCCGAACTCGAGCCATTTTTCGCGAACTCGTAGAACTGGCCTATCTGTCCGTGTTATGGGCCACTTTTTGGCCAAAGTCCGAGGACAGAAGGCCGACTTTCTCCGGGAGCGTGTTTTGCCGATTTCCTGCCGTCTGCCACGGCCTGATTTTCGTCCCGCCCGGTGGTCACTTTCACCGAGAAAGGCCAACTTGTACAAACCAAGCTCCGGTTCCCTTAACGGAGCAGCGTGCCTGGCTGGACGGCACTGCCGTCGGAAGCGTTAACCCGCCCGTGCAACCCGACAGAGCCGGGCCCGCTTCCTACTGCCACGGGCGGGACGATTTGTCGGCGTGCCCGGTTGGTAGCACCGCCGTTCATTAGCCACCGAGGCCCCACGGGCCCCTCGATCTACCCGGTGGGGTTGGGGGTCCAAGCCCAGCTCCGGTTCCCTTGACGGAGCAGCGTGCAGGACCGGGGAGCCCTGCCGTCGGAAGCGTTTACCCGCCCGTGCAACCCGACAGAGCCGGGCCCGCTTCCTACTGCCACGGGCGGGACGATTTGCCAGCGTGCAGGACCGGGGAGCCCTGCCGTCGGAAGCGTTTACCCGCCCGTGCAGCCCGACAGAGCCGGGCCCGCTTCCTACTGCCACGGGCGGGACGATGTTTCAGCGTGCAGGGCCGGGGAGCCCTGCCGTCGGAAGCGTTTACCCGCCCGTGCAGCCCGACAGAGCCGGGCCCGCTTCCTACTGCCACGGGCGGGACGATTTGTCAGCGTGCAGAGCCGGGGAGCCCTGCCGTCGGAAGCGTTTACCCGCCCGTGCAACCCGACAGAGCCGGGCCCGCTTCCTACTGCCACGGGCGGGACGATTTGTCAGCGTGCAGGGCCGGGGAGCCCTGCCGTCGGAAGCGTTTACCCGCCCGTGCAACCCGACAGAGCCGGGCCCGCTTCCTACTGCCACGGGCGGGACGATTTGCCAGCGTGCAGGGCCGGGGAGCCCTGCCGTACGGAGCGACCCTGGACCGGTGGACCCGACTGCCCGGCCCGCTCGATATCTCAGCTCACGTTCCCTTCTTCCGTCGCCGCCGCCCGTCAGGGGGTGGGTTGCCGGCTCCAGGAGCCCCACTAAATCGCTCGTCCCGCCACGGTGAGCCGATTTCCCATTGCTTTACACTGTTTTGGCAACTTTTCATTTGGCCGACCCCAGATTTTTGTTCTCACCCCCCTATAGTAGCCCCAGCAGGTTGAGGACTGGTGGCACCCTCTTACCCCTCCCCATCCGCCGGACTCTGGGCCCAAAAAGGGTCTCTCGGTTTGGTCACCAACCCCCTCGTGGGTCTCCAGACCCACGAGACGCCTCAGCTCTGAACTCGACCGTTCTCGGAACGCAGCGGGCGCCGCTGTCAGCCTACCGTATCTCTTGAGGACTTTTTGCCTCCGAACTCGAGCCATTTTTCGCGAACTCGTAGAACTGGCCTATCTGTCCGTGTTATGGGCCACTTTTTGGCCAAAGTCCGAGGACAGGAGGCCGACTTTCTCCGGGAGCGTGTTTTGCCGATTTCCTGCCGTCTGCCACGGCCTGATTTTCGTCCCGCCCGGTGGTCATTTTCACCGAGGATTTTTTTCCATGGAAAATTTTCTAAGTCCAAACTTTTTTCTAAGTCCAAAATTTTTTTTTATTTTCCCATCCTTTTCGGCCCAAGTCCAACCTTTTTTTTTTTTTTTTTTGTTCCAGTATTTTTTTATGTCGGGGAGCCCTGCCGTCGGAAGCGTTTACCCGCCCGTGCAGCCCGACAGTGCCGGGCCCGCTTCCTACTGCCACGGGCGGGACGATTTGTCAGCATGCAGGGCCGGGGAGCCCTGCCGTCGGAAGCGTTTACCCGCCCGTGCAGCCCGACAGAGCCGGGCCCGCTTCCTACTGCCACGGGCGGGACGATTTGTCAGCGTGCAGAGCCGGGGAGCCCTGCCGTCGGTAGCGTTTACCCGCCCGTGCAGCCCGACAGAGCCGGGCCCGCTTCCTACTGCCACGGGCGGGACGATGTGTCGGCGTGCCCGGTTGGTAGCACCGCCGTTCATTAGCCACCGAGGCCCCACGGGCCCCTCGATCTACCCGGTGGGGTTGGGGGTCCAAGCCCAGCTCCGGTTCCCTTGACGGAGCAGGGCTCAGGGCCGGGGAGCCCTGCCGTCGGAAGCGTTTACCCGCCCGTGCAACCCGACAGAGCCGGGCCCGCTTCCTACTGCCACGGGCGGGACGATGTGTCGGCGTGCCCGGTTGGTAGCACCGCCGTTCATTAGCCACCGAGGCCCCACGGGCCCCTCGATCTACCCGGTGGGGTTGGGGGTCCAAGCCCAGCTCCGGTTCCCTTGACGGAGCAGGGCTCAGGGCCGGGGAGCCCTGCCGTCGGAAGCGTTTACCCGCCCGTGCAACCCGACAGAGCCGGGCCCGCTTCCTACTGCCACGGGCGGGACGATTTGTCAGCGTGCAGGGCCGGGGAGCCCTGCCGTCGGAAGCGTTTACCCGCCCGTGCAGCCCGACAGAGCCGGGCCCGCTTCCTACTGCCACGGGCGGGACGATGTGTCGGCGTGCCCGGTTGGTAGCACCGCCGTTCATTAGCCACCGAGGCCCCACGGGCCCCTCGATCTACCCGGTGGGGTTGGGGGTCCAAGCCCAGCTCCGGTTCCCTTGACGGAGCAGGGCTCAGGGCCGGGGAGCCCTGCCGTCGGAAGCGTTTACCCGCCCGTGCAACCCGACAGAGCCGGGCCCGCTTCCTACTGCCACGGGCGGGACGATTTGTCAGCGTGCAGGGCCGGGGAGCCCTGCCGTCGGAAGCGTTTACCCGCCCGTGCAGCCCGACAGAGCCGGGCCCGCTTCCTACTGCCACGGGCGGGACGATTTGTCAGCGTGCAGGGCCGGGGAGCCCTGCCGTCGGAAGCGTTTACCCACCCGTGCAACCCGGCAGAGCCGGGCCCGCTTCCTACTGCCACGGGCGGGACGATTTGTCAGCGTGCAGGGCCGGGGAGCCCTGCCGTCGGAAGCGTTTACCCACCCGTGCAACCCGGCAGAGCCGGGCCCGCTTCCTACTGCCACGGGCGGGACGATTTGTCAGCGTGCAGAGCCGGGGAGCCCTGCCGTCGGAAGCGTTTACCCGCCCGTGCAACCCGACAGAGCCGGGCCCGCTTCCTACTGCCACGGGCGGGACGATTTGCCAGCGTGCAGGGCCGGGGAGCCCTGCCGTCGGAAGCGTTTACCCACCCGTGCAACCCGGCAGAGCCGGGCCCGCTTCCTACTGCCACGGGCGGGACGATTTGTCAGCGTGCAGAGCCGGGGAGCCCTGCCGTCGGAAGCGTTTACCCGCCCGTGCAACCCGACAGAGCCGGGCCCGCTTCCTACTGCCACGGGCGGGACGATTTGCCAGCGTGCAGGGCCGGGGAGCCCTGCCGTCGGAAGCGTTTACCCACCCGTGCAACCCGGCAGAGCCGGGCCCGCTTCCTACTGCCACGGGCGGGACGATTTGTCAGCGTGCAGAGCCGGGGAGCCCTGCCGTCGGAAGCGTTTACCCGCCCGTGCAACCCGACAGAGCCGGGCCCGCTTCCTACTGCCACGGGCGGGACGATTTGTCAGCGTGCAGAGCCGGGGAGCCCTGCCGTCGGAAGCGTTTACCCGCCCGTGCAACCCGACAGAGCCGGGCCCGCTTCCTACTGCCACGGGCGGGACGATTTGCCAGCGTGCAGGGCCGGGGAGCCCTGCCGTACGGAGCGACCCTGGACCGGTGGACCCGACTGCCCGGCCCGCTCGATATCTCAGCTCACGTTCCCTTCTTCCGTCGCCGCCGCCCGTCAGGGGGTGGGTTGCCGGCTCCAGGAGCCCCACTAAATCGCTCGTCCCGCCACGGTGAGCCGATTTCCCATTGCTTTACACTGTTTTGGCAACTTTTCATTTGGCCGACCCCAGATTTTTGTTCTCACCCCCCTATAGTAGCCCCAGCAGGTTGAGGACTGGTGGCACCCTCTTACCCCTCCCCATCCGCCGGACTCTGGGCCCAAAAAGGGTCTCTCGGTTTGGTCACCAACCCCCTCGTGGGTCTCCAGACCCACGAGACGCCTCAGCTCTGAACTCGACCGTTCTCGGAACGCAGCGGGCGCCGCTGTCAGCCTACCGTATCTCTTGAGGACTTTTTGCCTCCGAACTCGAGCCATTTTTCGCGAACTCGTAGAACTGGCCTATCTGTCCGTGTTATGGGCCACTTTTTGGCCAAAGTCCGAGGACAGAAGGCCGACTTTCTCCGGGAGCGTGTTTTGCCGATTTCCTGCCGTCTGCCACGGCCTGATTTTCGTCCCGCCCGGTGGTCACTTTCACCGAGAAAGGCCAACTTGTACAAACCAAGCTCCGGTTCCCTTAACGGAGCAGCGTGCCTGGCTGGACGGCACTGCCGTCGGAAGCGTTAACCCGCCCGTGCAACCCGACAGAGCCGGGCCCGCTTCCTACTGCCACGGGCGGGACGATTTGTCGGCGTGCCCGGTTGGTAGCACCGCCGTTCATTAGCCACCGAGGCCCCACGGGCCCCTCGATCTACCCGGTGGGGTTGGGGGTCCAAGCCCAGCTCCGGTTCCCTTGACGGAGCAGCGTGCAGGACCGGGGAGCCCTGCCGTCGGAAGCGTTTACCCGCCCGTGCAACCCGACAGAGCCGGGCCCGCTTCCTACTGCCACGGGCGGGACGATTTGCCAGCGTGCAGGACCGGGGAGCCCTGCCGTCGGAAGCGTTTACCCGCCCGTGCAGCCCGACAGAGCCGGGCCCGCTTCCTACTGCCACGGGCGGGACGATGTTTCAGCGTGCAGGGCCGGGGAGCCCTGCCGTCGGAAGCGTTTACCCGCCCGTGCAGCCCGACAGAGCCGGGCCCGCTTCCTACTGCCACGGGCGGGACGATTTGTCAGCGTGCAGAGCCGGGGAGCCCTGCCGTCGGAAGCGTTTACCCGCCCGTGCAACCCGACAGAGCCGGGCCCGCTTCCTACTGCCACGGGCGGGACGATTTGTCAGCGTGCAGGGCCGGGGAGCCCTGCCGTCGGAAGCGTTTACCCGCCCGTGCAACCCGACAGAGCCGGGCCCGCTTCCTACTGCCACGGGCGGGACGATTTGCCAGCGTGCAGGGCCGGGGAGCCCTGCCGTACGGAGCGACCCTGGACCGGTGGACCCGACTGCCCGGCCCGCTCGATATCTCAGCTCACGTTCCCTTCTTCCGTCGCCGCCGCCCGTCAGGGGGTGGGTTGCCGGCTCCAGGAGCCCCACTAAATCGCTCGTCCCGCCACGGTGAGCCGATTTCCCATTGCTTTACACTGTTTTGGCAACTTTTCATTTGGCCGACCCCAGATTTTTGTTCTCACCCCCCTATAGTAGCCCCAGCAGGTTGAGGACTGGTGGCACCCTCTTACCCCTCCCCATCCGCCGGACTCTGGGCCCAAAAAGGGTCTCTCGGTTTGGTCACCAACCCCCTCGTGGGTCTCCAGACCCACGAGACGCCTCAGCTCTGAACTCGACCGTTCTCGGAACGCAGCGGGCGCCGCTGTCAGCCTACCGTATCTCTTGAGGACTTTTTGCCTCCGAACTCGAGCCATTTTTCGCGAACTCGTAGAACTGGCCTATCTGTCCGTGTTATGGGCCACTTTTTGGCCAAAGTCCGAGGACAGGAGGCCGACTTTCTCCGGGAGCGTGTTTTGCCGATTTCCTGCCGTCTGCCACGGCCTGATTTTCGTCCCGCCCGGTGGTCATTTTCACCGAGGATTTTTTTCCATGGAAAATTTTCTAAGTCCAAACTTTTTTCTAAGTCCAAAATTTTTTTTTATTTTCCCATCCTTTTCGGCCCAAGTCCAACCTTTTTTTTTTTTTTTTTTGTTCCAGTATTTTTTTATGTCGGGGAGCCCTGCCGTCGGAAGCGTTTACCCGCCCGTGCAGCCCGACAGTGCCGGGCCCGCTTCCTACTGCCACGGGCGGGACGATTTGTCAGCATGCAGGGCCGGGGAGCCCTGCCGTCGGAAGCGTTTACCCGCCCGTGCAGCCCGACAGAGCCGGGCCCGCTTCCTACTGCCACGGGCGGGACGATTTGTCAGCGTGCAGAGCCGGGGAGCCCTGCCGTCGGTAGCGTTTACCCGCCCGTGCAGCCCGACAGAGCCGGGCCCGCTTCCTACTGCCACGGGCGGGACGATGTGTCGGCGTGCCCGGTTGGTAGCACCGCCGTTCATTAGCCACCGAGGCCCCACGGGCCCCTCGATCTACCCGGTGGGGTTGGGGGTCCAAGCCCAGCTCCGGTTCCCTTGACGGAGCAGGGCTCAGGGCCGGGGAGCCCTGCCGTCGGAAGCGTTTACCCGCCCGTGCAACCCGACAGAGCCGGGCCCGCTTCCTACTGCCACGGGCGGGACGATGTGTCGGCGTGCCCGGTTGGTAGCACCGCCGTTCATTAGCCACCGAGGCCCCACGGGCCCCTCGATCTACCCGGTGGGGTTGGGGGTCCAAGCCCAGCTCCGGTTCCCTTGACGGAGCAGGGCTCAGGGCCGGGGAGCCCTGCCGTCGGAAGCGTTTACCCGCCCGTGCAACCCGACAGAGCCGGGCCCGCTTCCTACTGCCACGGGCGGGACGATTTGTCAGCGTGCAGGGCCGGGGAGCCCTGCCGTCGGAAGCGTTTACCCGCCCGTGCAGCCCGACAGAGCCGGGCCCGCTTCCTACTGCCACGGGCGGGACGATGTGTCGGCGTGCCCGGTTGGTAGCACCGCCGTTCATTAGCCACCGAGGCCCCACGGGCCCCTCGATCTACCCGGTGGGGTTGGGGGTCCAAGCCCAGCTCCGGTTCCCTTGACGGAGCAGGGCTCAGGGCCGGGGAGCCCTGCCGTCGGAAGCGTTTACCCGCCCGTGCAACCCGACAGAGCCGGGCCCGCTTCCTACTGCCACGGGCGGGACGATTTGTCAGCGTGCAGGGCCGGGGAGCCCTGCCGTCGGAAGCGTTTACCCGCCCGTGCAGCCCGACAGAGCCGGGCCCGCTTCCTACTGCCACGGGCGGGACGATTTGTCAGCGTGCAGGGCCGGGGAGCCCTGCCGTCGGAAGCGTTTACCCGCCCGTGCAGCCCGACAGAGCCGGGCCCGCTTCCTACTGCCACGGGCGGGACGATTTGTCAGCGTGCAGGGCCGAAACCCTGCCGTACGGAGCGACCCCGGACCGGTGGACCCGACTGCCCGGCCCGCTCAATATCTCAGCTCACGTTCCCTTCTTCCGTCGCCGCCGCCCGTCAGGGGGTAGGTTGCCGGCTCCGGGAGGCCCACTAAATAGCTCGTCCCGCCACGGTGAGCCGGTTTCCCATTGCTTTACACTGTTTTGGAAACTTTTCATTTGGCCGACCCCAGATTTTTGTTCTCACCCCCCTATAGTAGCCCCAGCAGGTTGAGGACTGGTGGCACCCTCTTACCCCCCCCCATCCGCCGGACTCCGGGCCCAAAAAGGGTCTCTCGGTTCGGTCACCAACCCCCTCGTGGGTCTGGAGACCCACGAGCGCCTCAGCTCTGAACTCGACCGTTCTCGGAACGCAGCGGGCGCCGCCAAAAGCCTACCGTATCTCTTGAGGACTTTTTGCCTCCGAACTCGAGCCATTTTTCGCGAACTCGTAGAACTGGCCTATCTGTCCGGGTTCTGGGCCACTTTTTGGCCAAAGTCCGAGGACAGGAGGCCGACTTTCTCCGGGAGCGTGTTTTGCCGATTTCCTGCCGTCTGCCACGGCCT
>NC_092659.1:19838669-19853669 GCF_032118995.1 Asterias amurensis | reverse complement strand
TCAGGGCTAGTTGATTCGGCAGGTGAGTTGTTACACACTCCTTAGCGGATTCCGACTTCCATGGCCACCGTCCTGCTGTCTGTATCAACCAACGCCTTTTCTGGGCTCTGATGAGCGTCGGCCGCAATGCGGCGCCGTAACCCGGCGTTCGGTTCATCCCGCAGCGCCAGTCCTGCTTACCAAGAATGGCCCACTGGGCGCCCGTGCATTCTCTCTGAGTGCCCGGCCCCGAGCCGGCGGGTCGGGCCTCGCACCAATTTAAAGTTTGAGAATAGGTTGAGGTCGTTTCGGCCCCAAGGCCTCTAATCATTCGCTTTACCGGATGCAACTGCAACTACCGGGCGCCAGCTATCCTGAGGGAAACTTCGGAGGGAACCAGCTACTAGACGGTTCGATTAGTCTTTCGCCCCTATACCCAAGTCGGACGATCGATTTGCACGTCAGAATCGCTGCGGACCTCCACCAGAGTTTCCTCTGGCTTCGTCCTGCTCGGGCATAGTTCACCATCTTTCGGGTCCTAGCGTGCCCGCTCTTCCTCCGCCACAGCCGCGGGGGCTCGTGGCAGGGCGGCGGTGCGCCGGCCCCCTGGGGGCCGGATCCCGCCTCGGCCGGACCGCAGCCGGCCTTCACTCTCGTTGCGCCTCGGGGCCTCGACTGGCGGCCCTCCGACTTGCGGGCCCGATAGACTCCTTGGTCCGTGTTTCAAGACGGGTCGGCAAGGCTCACGACAATCGCCCGCGGACCCGGGGCGCCTTGTCAAGATCGTATCCGGGTTCCAGGAACGCACAAACGCCCCGCCGCCACCGAGAACGGTTGCGGCGGGGGGGGCTCGCCGGATTCCCGGGCGACCAGGGCCCCACAGAGGTCTCCGCCCGAAGGCTACAACCCCGGGGCAGGCGCGGCCCGTCGTCCATACCTCGGTCTGTCCCGCCGGCGCAAAGCGGCCGGGCTATAGGCTCTCCGGCCAGGCCCCCCGTCGGGGACCCGGCATGGTCGGAGGCACCCCACCCGGCCGGCCTCTGCCGGCGACCCAACCGGTCGCGGGCGCCGCGCCCGGGAGAAGTGCACGCGGCCGAGCGCCGACACCCCCGGGCCCCGCCGCCTCGAGTGCGTGCGGGGACCCGATGGGCACCGCGCCGGCCGCGCTGAATCTCCCGGGCCCGATCTGCGCGGCCCTCCCGTTTGCTTCTCAACGGCTTCACGTACTCTTGAACTCTCTCTTCAGAGTGCTTTTCAACTTTCCCTCACGGTACTTGTGCTCTATCGGTCTCGTGCAAGGTATTTAGCCTTGGATGGAGTTTACCACCCTTCTTTGGGCTGCGCTACAAAACAACCCGACTCCCGGAGGCCCTTGTCCGCGACCGGCTGGCGCCTGCCTGGGCCTGACACCCGCCCTGGGACGGAGCACGCCTCAATCAGAAGGACCTCGGCGCCGGCACGGCCGCGGGGGTGGACTTCCTTACGCCACAGTTCCCTCGAGCCCTCGGTGGGGCCCGGGGATTCGGCGATGGGCTCTTCCCGCTTCGCTCGCCGCTACTAGGGGAATCCTTGTTAGTTTCTTTTCCTCCGCTTAGTGATATGCTTAAATCCAGCGGGTCCTCTCGCCCGACCTGAGGTCGATTATCGGTTCGTGTTTTACTGTTATAGGAGGGGGGGTAGCCCGCGGCCTGCTTGGGAGGCCAAGAACGGGTCGCGCTCCTCACCCCCCCACGGACCCGTCAGCGCGGGCCCAGTGGAAGCTCTCCCTTTTCGGTCTCTCTCCCTCTCCGGTCTCCCGGGGCGGAGCCGGCGGCCACTGGCCGAGGCCCGGAGACTGCGCGCGCGGCGACCCGTCGGACCCCACCCTTACTCCTTAGTTGGCGGAGGACAGCCGGCGATCGTGGTGTGGAGTTGCTCCGGTCGCCCATACAGACAATGGGGGCAGACCGAGACCGACCACGCCACGGCGGGTTTCCTCCCTTTGCCAGGGTTGGGGTTCCTCGTTTACACTCCGGCGGGTCGCCCGCGCCTCCGAGCACAACGGACAGCGCCGAGCCGGTGCTGCCGCCAACGCTTCAAGGCGGGACGTGTTGGAGAGGGGGTTTCTGTGCCCCTTCGGGAGAGTTCTCGTGTGTATTCCACAAAGGCATTACCCGATCTGACGCCTGCAGCCATTAATCCTCGCGGGGAGAACAACCAACTGCTTCTCCTCGCGGCTGCCGGCCGTCGCTCTCGCACCGTGGTATACCCGGGCACCGCGAGTGTATCCGCGGACTCCGGCACGGCGATTTCTATCTGTACTCACGACCCTCAGGCGGACGAGGCCCGGGCCGCGGGGGGCCCGGGCCGCCATGTGCGTTCGAAAGGCCGATGATCACTGCGTTCTGCAATTCACACTGATTCACGCAGCTGGCTGCGTTCTTCATCGGCGCACGAGCCGAGTGATCCACCGCCAAGAATTGTCTAACTCTTGGAAATTCGCTTCTTGTTCGTTCGATCACCAATGAGTGGGTTTATCGTCCCGCGCCCCGTGGTCTCGGGCGCGGGGAAATATGGTCACAGTCCGCGGGACGGCGCGAGATGACTCGATCGCTCCGCCCCGCCCACGACGGGAGCAGCCGCCCGTTTGTGGGGGTGGGAGAGTACGGCGGGCCTCTATTACGCCGTGTCTTCCCTGCCCGCCCCCACTAGGTCGCATTTAAGGCCAGGCCCCGGCGTCCCAGGGCCCCCGGTGGATCCAACAGACCAGGCGCAGCCATCCAGAGCCCGCACCCCAAACCCCGCCGCGGACAGGGCAGGGGGAGCTCCGCGGTGCAACTTGTCCGGTCTCGGATGCCGGCACATGGGCCACTCCCGCGAAACACATCCGGAGACGTCACTGGGGGAGCCCCGCCAGACCGCACTTTCCACCCGATCCCTCCGCCCTCCTCCGTCAAACAAACGCAACATTTTTTTGCCAGATTTTTATATATATATATATTTGTTGTCGTTTTGTTATTTCCTTCGTTTCGGGATCGGCGTGGACATGTACATGGAGCGGCCGTGTCAGGCGGGGTCCCCGCGCTGTGGACCCGGCGCGGGTCCTTGTTTCGTTCCTCGTTAATGATCCTTCCGCAGGTTCACCTACGGAAACCTTGTTACGACTTTTACTTCCTCTAAATGATCAAGTTCGATCGTCTTCCGGGCGCACGAGCGAGGCGCCAGAGGCGCCCCGCCGCGGCCCGTCCGAGGATCTCACTAAACCATTCAATCGGTAGTAGCGACGGGCGGTGTGTACAAAGGGCAGGGACGTAATCAACGCGAGCTGATGACTCGCGCTTACTGGGAATTCCTCGTTTAAGGGAGACAATTGCAACTCCCTATCCCAAGCACGAAGGGGGTTCAGCGGATTGCCCAGGCCTTCCAGACAAGGACGATCACCCGCTGATCCCTTCAGTGTAGCGCGCGTGCGGCCCCGAACATCTAAGGGCATCACAGACCTGTTATTGCTCAATCTCGCGTGGCTGAACGCCACTTGTCCCTCTAAGAAGTCAGCGCCCGGCTCGGCGGCCGGCGCGACTATTTAGCAAGCCAGAGTCTCGTTCGTTATCGGAATTAACCAGACAAATCGCTCCACCAACTAAGAACGGCCATGCACCACCACCCACAGAATCAAGAAAGAGCTCTCAATCTGTCAATCCTCACTGTGTCCGGGCCGGGTGAGTTTCCCCGTGTTGAGTCAAATTAAGCCGCAGGCTCCACTCCTGGTGGTGCCCTTCCGTCAATTCCTTTAAGTTTCAGCTTTGCAACCATACTTCCCCCGGAACCCAAAGACTTTGGTTTCCCGCAGACTGCCCGCCGCGTCATTGGAGTAACGCCGGCGGATCGCCAGTCGGCATCGTTTATGGTTAGAACTAGGGCGGTATCTGATCGCCTTCGAACCTCTAACTTTCGTTCTTGATTAATGAAAACATTCTTGGCAAATGCTTTCGCAGTCGGTCGTCTTGCGGCGATCCAAGAATTTCACCTCTCACACCGCAATACGAATGCCCCCGTCAGTCCCTCTTAATCATTACCTCGAGTTCCGAAAACCAACGCAATAGAACCGAGGTCCTATTCCATTATTCCATGCTCTGCTGTCCAGGCTCACGGCCTGCTTTGAACACTCCAATTTTTTCAAAGTAAACGTTTCGGCCGCGCCCGGCACTCAGTCAAGAGAACCGGGCGGAGACCGAGAGGAAGGCCAGGCGGGCAGTGGCGCGCCTTGCGGCGGACCGCCAGCCTGCGCCCAAGATCCAACTACGAGCTTTTTAACTGCAGCAATTTTAATATACGCTATTGGAGCTGGAATTACCGCGGCTGCTGGCACCAGACTTGCCCTCCAATAGATCCTCGTTAAAGGATTTAAAGTGTACTCATTCCAATTACAGGGCCTCGAAAGAGTCCTGTATTGCTATTTTTCGTCACTACCTCCCCGTGTCGGGAGTGGGTAATTTGCGCGCCTGCTGCCTTCCTTGGATGTGGTAGCCGTTTCTCAAGCTCCCTCTCCGGAATCGAACCCTGATTCTCCGTTACCCGTTACGACCATGGTAGGCGCATAACGTACCATCGAAAGTTGATAGGGCAGACATTCGAAGGATCCGTCGCCGGTGCAGAGACCGTGCGATCGGCCAGGTTATCCAGAGTTCACCAACGGAGCCGGGCGGACCCGGGTTGGTCTTGTTCCTAATAAGAGCACGCCTCCCGTAAGGTCGGCGCTTGATTGCATGTATTAGCTCTAGAATTACCACAGTTATCCATGTAAGGGGATGCGCTCCAAGGAACCATAACTGATTTAATGAGCCATCCGCAGTTTCGCTTTTGAAAGCTTGTACTTGGACATGCATGGCTTAATCTTTGAGACAAGCATATGACTACTGGCAGGATCAACCAGGTAGCACCTCGTGCTGCGGCCGGCGAGCGGGGCTCGCTCGGACCGAGCGGATTCTGCCGGGCTCGGGGCGCTCGAGCCGGCGATCCGTTTCACCAAATGTTTCGGTTCGGTTCCCGGGGGGAGCAGAAGTGCGGGCCCAGGCGCGAGTCTACGGTGCTCGTACCAGCCCAAGCACAATCCGGTCCCGTTTACCCTGCGGGCCAAGGCGCGAGTCTACGGTGCTCGTACCAGCCCAAGCATGGTCCGGTCCCCTTGCCACGCACACACACACACGTTTCGGGTCCCGGGAGCAGAAGCGCGTGGCCAAGGCGCGAGTCTACGGTGCTCGTACCAGCCTGCGGGTCAGCTCCCGTCGCCCCTTCTCTCTAGTTCTCTCGTTCGAATCGCCAGGGGGATAGAAATCAGATTCGCCGGGGCGTGTGTCGTCCGCCGCCGTCCCCCATCAATCGCCCGGGAATGGGTGGGCCGTGGAGGCCCGCCCGGCCGGTGTGGTTGCCCGGGTTCGGGAAAGTGCTCAACCTACGCCTCGGCAACTGGGATGCCAGGGGGGTCCCGCTAGCGCTTGGCGTAACGGGCCGGGGCCGTTTTCCCCGGTCCGGTCGGCCTCTCGCGCCCATGCGGGCTTCACTGAATGCCATTGGGTCCGGGATCCGCCCCGGGGTGCGAGACGGCACCGTCCACTCCCGCTTAGGGAACGAGACGGCACGGTCCACACCCCGCGCACTGCGACGGACCAGTCCGGTAGTGCCGACACGGTCCCCCGCTAGGGGAGACCGTCTTCGGCACGCATAAATTCGACGGCGCCTTCCGTGCTACACCACGACAACAAGGTCGGCGGACCCGTGCCGGGGTTTGCCACACCCCGGCTGTCCTACCCTACCCTCGGTCTCTCTCCCTACCTCTCTCCCTCGGTATGATCCTGCCGCGAGGGGTTGCCCAAGCCCCTCGCCTATCGCAGGCCCTGGCTGGCCAGGCACTGCCGTCGGAAGCGTTTACCCGCCCGTGCAACCCGACAGAGCCGGGCCCGCTTCCTACTGCCACGGGCGGGGTGAATTGTCGGCGTGCCCGGCTGGCAGCACCGCCGTTCGCTAGCCACCGAGGCCCCGCGGGCCCCTCGATCTACCCGGCGGGGGTTGGGGGTGTCCAAGCCCAGCTCCGGTTCCCTTGACGGAGCGGCGTGCAGGGCCGGGGAGCCCTGCCGTCGGAAGCGTTTACCCGCCCGTGCAACCCGACAGAGCCGGGCCCGCTTCCTACTGCCACGGGCGGGGTGAATTGTCGGCGTGCCCGGCTGGCAGCACCGCCGTTCGCTAGCCACCGAGGCCCCGCGGGCCCCTCGATCTACCCGGCGGGGGTTGGGGGTGTCCAAGCCCAGCTCCGGTTCCCTTGACGGAGCAGCGTGCAGGGCCGGGGAGCCCTGCCGTCGGAAGCGTTTACCCGCCCGTGCAACCCGACAGAGCCGGGCCCGCTTCCTACTGCCACGGGCGGGGTGAATTGTCGGCGTGCCCGGCTGGCAGCACCGCCGTTCGCTAGCCACCGAGGCCCCGCGGGCCCCTCGATCTACCCGGCGGGGGTTGGGGGTGTCCAAGCCCAGCTCCGGTTCCCTTGACGGAGCAGCGTGCAGGGCCGGGGAGCCCTGCCGTCGGAAGCGTTTACCCGCCCGTGCAACCCGACAGAGCCGGGCCCGCTTTCCTACTGCCACGGGCGGGGTGAATTGTCGGCGTGCCCGGCTGGCAGCACCGCCGTTCGCTAGCCACCGAGGCCCCGCGGGCCCCTCGATCTACCCGGCGGGGGTTGGGGGTGTCCAAGCCCAGCTCCGGTTCCCTTGACGGAGCAGCGTGCAGGGCCGGGGAGCCCTGCCGTCGGAAGCGTTTACCCGCCCGTGCAACCCGACAGAGCCGGGCCCGCTTCCTACTGCCACGGGCGGGGTGAATTGTCGGCGTGCCCGGCTGGCAGCACCGCCGTTCGCTAGCCACCGAGGCCCCGCGGGCCCCTCGATCTACCCGGCGGGGGTTGGGGGTGTCCAAGCCCAGCTCCGGTTCCCTTGACGGAGCAGCGTGCAGGGCCGGGGAGCCCTGCCGTCGGAAGCGTTTACCCGCCCGTGCAACCCGACAGAGCCGGGCCCGCTTCCTACTGCCACGGGCGGGACGATTTGTCAGCGTGCAGAGCCGGGGAGCCCTGCCGTCGGAAGCGTTTACCCGCCCGTGCAACCCGACAGAGCCGGGCCCGCTTCCTACTGCCACGGGCGGGACGATTTGTCAGCGTGCAGGGCCGGGGAGCCCTGCCGTCGGAAGCGTTTACCCACCCGTGCAACCCGGCAGAGCCGGGCCCGCTTCCTACTGCCACGGGCGGGACGATTTGTCAGCGTGCAGAGCCGGGGAGCCCTGCCGTCGGAAGCGTTTACCCGCCCGTGCAACCCGACAGAGCCGGGCCCGCTTCCTACTGCCACGGGCGGGACGATTTGTCAGCGTGCAGAGCCGGGGAGCCCTGCCGTCGGAAGCGTTTACCCGCCCGTGCAACCCGACAGAGCCGGGCCCGCTTCCTACTGCCACGGGCGGGACGATTTGTCAGCGTGCAGGGCCGGGGAGCCCTGCCGTCGGAAGCGTTTACCCACCCGTGCAACCCGGCAGAGCCGGGCCCGCTTCCTACTGCCACGGGCGGGACGATTTGTCAGCGTGCAGAGCCGGGGAGCCCTGCCGTCGGAAGCGTTTACCCGCCCGTGCAACCCGACAGAGCCGGGCCCGCTTCCTACTGCCACGGGCGGGACGATTTGCCAGCGTGCAGGGCCGGGGAGCCCTGCCGTCGGAAGCGTTTACCCGCCCGTGCAACCCGGCAGAGCCGGGCCCGCTTCCTACTGCCACGGGCGGGACGATTTGTCAGCGTGCAGAGCCGGGGAGCCCTGCCGTCGGAAGCGTTTACCCGCCCGTGCAACCCGACAGAGCCGGGCCCGCTTCCTACTGCCACGGGCGGGGTGAATTGTCGGCGTGCCCGGCTGGCAGCACCGCCGTTCGCTAGCCACCGAGGCCCCGCGGGCCCCTCGATCTACCCGGCGGGGGTTGGGGGTGTCCAAGCCCAGCTCCGGTTCCCTTGACGGAGCAGCGTGCAGGGCCGGGGAGCCCTGCCGTCGGAAGCGTTTACCCGCCCGTGCAACCCGACAGAGCCGGGCCCGCTTCCTACTGCCACGGGCGGGACGATTTGTCAGCGTGCAGAGCCGGGGAGCCCTGCCGTCGGAAGCGTTTACCCGCCCGTGCAACCCGACAGAGCCGGGCCCGCTTCCTACTGCCACGGGCGGGACGATTTGTCAGCGTGCAGGGCCGGGGAGCCCTGCCGTCGGAAGCGTTTACCCACCCGTGCAACCCGGCAGAGCCGGGCCCGCTTCCTACTGCCACGGGCGGGACGATTTGTCAGCGTGCAGAGCCGGGGAGCCCTGCCGTCGGAAGCGTTTACCCGCCCGTGCAACCCGACAGAGCCGGGCCCGCTTCCTACTGCCACGGGCGGGACGATTTGCCAGCGTGCAGGGCCGGGGAGCCCTGCCGTCGGAAGCGTTTACCCGCCCGTGCAACCCGGCAGAGCCGGGCCCGCTTCCTACTGCCACGGGCGGGACGATTTGTCAGCGTGCAGAGCCGGGGAGCCCTGCCGTCGGAAGCGTTTACCCGCCCGTGCAACCCGACAGAGCCGGGCCCGCTTCCTACTGCCACGGGCGGGACGATTTGTCAGCGTGCAGGGCCGGGGAGCCCTGCCGTCGGAAGCGTTTACCCGCCCGTGCAACCCGACAGAGCCGGGCCCGCTTCCTACTGCCACGGGCGGGACGATTTGTCAGCGTGCAGAGCCGGGGAGCCCTGCCGTCGGAAGCGTTTACCCGCCCGTGCAACCCGACAGAGCCGGGCCCGCTTCCTACTGCCACGGGCGGGACGATTTGTCAGCGTGCAGGGCCGGGGAGCCCTGCCGTCGGAAGCGTTTACCCGCCCGTGCAACCCGACAGAGCCGGGCCCGCTTCCTACTGCCACGGGCGGGACGATTTGTCAGCGTGCAGAGCCGGGGAGCCCTGCCGTCGGAAGCGTTTACCCGCCCGTGCAACCCGACAGAGCCGGGCCCGCTTCCTACTGCCACGGGCGGGACGATTTGTCAGCGTGCAGGGCCGGGGAGCCCTGCCGTCGGAAGCGTTTACCCGCCCGTGCAACCCGACAGAGCCGGGCCCGCTTCCTACTGCCACGGGCGGGACGATTTGCCAGCGTGCAGGGCCGGGGAGCCCTGCCGTACGGAGCGACCCTGGACCGGTGGACCCGACTGCCCGGCCCGCTCGATATCTCAGCTCACGTTCCCTTCTTCCGTCGCCGCCGCCCGTCAGGGGGTGGGTTGCCGGCTCCAGGAGCCCCACTAAATCGCTCGTCCCGCCACGGTGAGCCGATTTCCCATTGCTTTACACTGTTTTGGCAACTTTTCATTTGGCCGACCCCAGATTTTTGTTCTCACCCCCCTATAGTAGCCCCAGCAGGTTGAGGACTGGTGGCACCCTCTTACCCCTCCCCATCCGCCGGACTCTGGGCCCAAAAAGGGTCTCTCGGTTTGGTCACCAACCCCCTCGTGGGTCTCCAGACCCACGAGACGCCTCAGCTCTGAACTCGACCGTTCTCGGAACGCAGCGGGCGCCGCTGTCAGCCTACCGTATCTCTTGAGGACTTTTTGCCTCCGAACTCGAGCCATTTTTCGCGAACTCGTAGAACTGGCCTATCTGTCCGTGTTATGGGCCACTTTTTGGCCAAAGTCCGAGGACAGAAGGCCGACTTTCTCCGGGAGCGTGTTTTGCCGATTTCCTGCCGTCTGCCACGGCCTGATTTTCGTCCCGCCCGGTGGTCACTTTCACCGAGAAAGGCCAACTTGTACAAACCAAGCTCCGGTTCCCTTAACGGAGCAGCGTGCCTGGCTGGCAGGCACTGCCGTCGGAAGCGTTAACCCGCCCGTGCAACCCGACAGAGCCGGGCCCGCTTCCTACTGCCACGGGCGGGACGATTTGTCGGCGTGCCCGGTTGGTAGCACCGCCGTTCATTAGCCACCGAGGCCCCACGGGCCCCTCGATCTACCCGGTGGGGTTGGGGGTCCAAGCCCAGCTCCGGTTCCCTTGACGGAGCAGCGTGCAGGACCGGGGAGCCCTGCCGTCGGAAGCGTTTACCCGCCCGTGCAACCCGACAGAGCCGGGCCCGCTTCCTACTGCCACGGGCGGGACGATTTGCCAGCGTGCAGGACCGGGGAGCCCTGCCGTCGGAAGCGTTTACCCGCCCGTGCAGCCCGACAGAGCCGGGCCCGCTTCCTACTGCCACGGGCGGGACGATGTTTCAGCGTGCAGGGCCGGGGAGCCCTGCCGTCGGAAGCGTTTACCCGCCCGTGCAGCCCGACAGAGCCGGGCCCGCTTCCTACTGCCACGGGCGGGACGATTTGTCAGCGTGCAGAGCCGGGGAGCCCTGCCGTCGGAAGCGTTTACCCGCCCGTGCAACCCGACAGAGCCGGGCCCGCTTCCTACTGCCACGGGCGGGACGATTTGTCAGCGTGCAGGGCCGGGGAGCCCTGCCGTCGGAAGCGTTTACCCGCCCGTGCAACCCGACAGAGCCGGGCCCGCTTCCTACTGCCACGGGCGGGACGATTTGCCAGCGTGCAGGGCCGGGGAGCCCTGCCGTACGGAGCGACCCTGGACCGGTGGACCCGACTGCCCGGCCCGCTCGATATCTCAGCTCACGTTCCCTTCTTCCGTCGCCGCCGCCCGTCAGGGGGTGGGTTGCCGGCTCCAGGAGCCCCACTAAATCGCTCGTCCCGCCACGGTGAGCCGATTTCCCATTGCTTTACACTGTTTTGGCAACTTTTCATTTGGCCGACCCCAGATTTTTGTTCTCACCCCCCTATAGTAGCCCCAGCAGGTTGAGGACTGGTGGCACCCTCTTACCCCTCCCCATCCGCCGGACTCTGGGCCCAAAAAGGGTCTCTCGGTTTGGTCACCAACCCCCTCGTGGGTCTCCAGACCCACGAGACGCCTCAGCTCTGAACTCGACCGTTCTCGGAACGCAGCGGGCGCCGCTGTCAGCCTACCGTATCTCTTGAGGACTTTTTGCCTCCGAACTCGAGCCATTTTTCGCGAACTCGTAGAACTGGCCTATCTGTCCGTGTTATGGGCCACTTTTTGGCCAAAGTCCGAGGACAGGAGGCCGACTTTCTCCGGGAGCGTGTTTTGCCGATTTCCTGCCGTCTGCCACGGCCTGATTTTCGTCCCGCCCGGTGGTCATTTTCACCGAGGATTTTTTTCCATGGAAAATCTTCTAAGTCCAAACTTTTTTCTAAGTCCAAAATTTTTTTTTATTTTCCCATCCTTTTCGGCCCAAGTCCAACCTTTTTTTTTTTTTTTTGTTCCAGTATTTTTTTATGTCGGGGAGCCCTGCCGTCGGAAGCGTTTACCCGCCCGTGCAGCCCGACAGTGCCGGGCCCGCTTCCTACTGCCACGGGCGGGACGATTTGTCAGCATGCAGGGCCGGGGAGCCCTGCCGTCGGAAGCGTTTACCCGCCCGTGCAGCCCGACAGAGCCGGGCCCGCTTCCTACTGCCACGGGCGGGACGATTTGTCAGCGTGCAGAGCCGGGGAGCCCTGCCGTCGGTAGCGTTTACCCGCCCGTGCAGCCCGACAGAGCCGGGCCCGCTTCCTACTGCCACGGGCGGGACGATGTGTCGGCGTGCCCGGTTGGTAGCACCGCCGTTCATTAGCCACCGAGGCCCCACGGGCCCCTCGATCTACCCGGTGGGGTTGGGGGTCCAAGCCCAGCTCCGGTTCCCTTGACGGAGCAGGGCTCAGGGCCGGGGAGCCCTGCCGTCGGAAGCGTTTACCCGCCCGTGCAACCCGACAGAGCCGGGCCCGCTTCCTACTGCCACGGGCGGGACGATGTGTCGGCGTGCCCGGTTGGTAGCACCGCCGTTCATTAGCCACCGAGGCCCCACGGGCCCCTCGATCTACCCGGTGGGGTTGGGGGTCCAAGCCCAGCTCCGGTTCCCTTGACGGAGCAGGGCTCAGGGCCGGGGAGCCCTGCCGTCGGAAGCGTTTACCCGCCCGTGCAACCCGACAGAGCCGGGCCCGCTTCCTACTGCCACGGGCGGGACGATTTGTCAGCGTGCAGGGCCGGGGAGCCCTGCCGTCGGAAGCGTTTACCCGCCCGTGCAGCCCGACAGAGCCGGGCCCGCTTCCTACTGCCACGGGCGGGACGATGTGTCGGCGTGCCCGGTTGGTAGCACCGCCGTTCATTAGCCACCGAGGCCCCACGGGCCCCTCGATCTACCCGGTGGGGTTGGGGGTCCAAGCCCAGCTCCGGTTCCCTTGACGGAGCAGGGCTCAGGGCCGGGGAGCCCTGCCGTCGGAAGCGTTTACCCGCCCGTGCAACCCGACAGAGCCGGGCCCGCTTCCTACTGCCACGGGCGGGACGATTTGTCAGCGTGCAGGGCCGGGGAGCCCTGCCGTCGGAAGCGTTTACCCGCCCGTGCAGCCCGACAGAGCCGGGCCCGCTTCCTACTGCCACGGGCGGGACGAGTTGTCAGCGTGCAGGGCCGGGGAGCCCTGCCGTCGGAAGCGTTTACCCGCCCGTGCAGCCCGACAGAGCCGGGCCCGCTTCCTACTGCCACGGGCGGGACGATTTGTCAGCGTGCAGGGCCGAAACCCTGCCGTACGGAGCGACCCCGGACCGGTGGACCCGACTGCCCGGCCCGCTCAATATCTCAGCTCACGTTCCCTTCTTCCGTCGCCGCCGCCCGTCAGGGGGTAGGTTGCCGGCTCCGGGAGGCCCACTAAATAGCTCGTCCCGCCACGGTGAGCCGGTTTCCCATTGCTTTACACTGTTTTGGAAACTTTTCATTTGGCCGACCCCAGATTTTTGTTCTCACCCCCCTATAGTAGCCCCAGCAGGTTGAGGACTGGTGGCACCCTCTTACCCCCCCCCATCCGCCGGACTCCGGGCCCAAAAAGGGTCTCTCGGTTCGGTCACCAACCCCCTCGTGGGTCTGGAGACCCACGAGCGCCTCAGCTCTGAACTCGACCGTTCTCGGAACGCAGCGGGCGCCGCCAAAAGCCTACCGTATCTCTTGAGGACTTTTTGCCTCCGAACTCGAGCCATTTTTCGCGAACTCGTAGAACTGGCCTATCTGTCCGGGTTCTGGGCCACTTTTTGGCCAAAGTCCGAGGACAGGAGGCCGA
Organism: Asterias amurensis; assembly: GCF_032118995.1. Classification (NCBI taxonomy): domain Eukaryota; kingdom Metazoa; phylum Echinodermata; class Asteroidea; order Forcipulatida; family Asteriidae; genus Asterias; species Asterias amurensis. Next base: position 19,840,564 of record NC_092659.1, on the reverse strand, counting down.
CTTTCTCCGGGAGCGTGTTTTGCCGATTTCCTGCCGTCTGCCACGGCCTGATTTTCGTCCCGCCCGGTGGTCATTTTCACCGAGGATTTTTTTCCATGGAAAATTTTCTAAGTCCAAACTTTTTTCTAAGTCCAAAATTTTTTTTTATTTTCCCATCCTTTTCGGCCCAAGTCCAACCTTTTTTTTTTTTTTTTTGTTCTAGTATTTTTTATGTCCGGGTTCTGGGCCACTTTTGTCCGGGTTCTGGGCCAATTTCTCCGGGAGCGTGTTTTGCCGATTTCCTGCCGTCTGCCACGGCCTGAATTTCGTCCCGCCCGGTGGTTATTAAAGTCCGGGGATTTTTTCCATGACAAATTTTCTAAGTCCAAACTTTTTTCTAAGTCCAAAATTTTTTTTTATTTTCCCATCCTTTTCGGCCCAAGTCCAACCTTTTTTTTTTTTTTTTTGTTCTAGTATTTTTTATGTCCGGGTTCTGGGCCACTTTTGTCCGGGTTCTGGGCCACTTTCTCCGGGAGCGTGTTTTGCCGATTTCCTGCCGTCTGCCACGGCCTGAATTTCGTCCCGCCCGGTGGTTATAAAAGTCCGGGGATTTTTTTTCATGGAAAATTTTCTAAGTCCAAACTTTTTTCTAAGTCCAAAATTTTTTTTTATTTTCCCATCCTTTTCGGCCCAAGTCCAACCTTTTTTTTTTTTTTTTTGTTCTAGTATTTTTTATGTCCGGGTTCTGTGCCACTTTTGTCCGGGAGCGTGTTTTGCCGATTTCCAGCCGTCTGCCACGGCCTGAATTTCGTCCCGCCCGGTGGTTATTAAAGTCCGGGGAATCGGTGTATTTTACGCAAACTTCGGGAAGGTGCGTCGCCCGGCGGCATCAACCGGGAGGGCCCCCGATCACAGGGAACGCTGCTGGGTACGTCCTCTCTCGTGTGCGAAAGTTCTGACCGAATCGCACCAGGCACTCGGCCGGGGGAGGCGAATCGCGGACCCCCATCGCCAAGGGCCAGAAGACTCCCGACTCGGCGTTATTTTCGACATTCGGGCACATGCCTCACAGATGTATCAGCACCCACGGGGCCACCGATCGCAGGGGCCACTGCTGGGTATGTCGTCTGTGTTGTATTGACGTCGGTAGATGCGAGTCGCCGACCCCTTGCTCGTGGGGGACGGAGCGCTGTTGGCCCCCACCAGCCATCTCTCACCTAACGGTAATAATAATCGTCGTGCCATAAGGCTCGGCTCGGGTGTGGCAAAGGTGGTCACGTTTTTAAGATAGTCCCAATTATCTGGAGCAAAATTTCCACGCAGGAAGTTTAACCCTTAATAGGAATACAGAAACTGAGAAACGTAGCGGTTTTGCTTCTCAGATTGACGGACGTGGCACTTCAGCATCAAAGATCGGTGGGCTCCCGTCCCAGACATTTCTATCCTAATAATAATAATAATCATCATGCAAAAAAGCATTTATAAGGATCGGCTCGGGTGTGGCGGTTATCTGACGGACGTGGCACTCCAGCATCAAGATCGGTGGACTCGCGTCTGCTGGCGGAGTCCTTTGTTAAGTGTTTGGTCTTTTCCACCGTTCGGGCCAATGCAGCCACCGGTTGGTGGGGCTCGGGGCCGTGGAGTCGAGGGGAGATGCCGTGCGCGCGGCCGGGGTCGGTCGCCGTCCTCTTTACCCGACCAGCCTGCAGTCAGGCCGGGGCTGGGGACCGCTTCCTTCCCGACGGCCGCGGCACTTGAAACATCTCGGTCGCTCTCGTCTCCAGACCCGTCTTAGCCTCTAGGCCAGGGGAACCACCGGGTCCCGGTCCTCGCCGCCTCCCCTCTCTCCCCGCCTGCAGACGGGTCGGTCGTCGGGGGAGCGGTCATCGGGTCCGTTTCACCGGCGGCCCACGGTA